>NC_072734.1:164932531-165201014 GCF_026930045.1 Uloborus diversus | reverse complement strand
ATATACACCCCTGATACTAATGAATACGCACATCATTTCCATTTATGCATTAAAATTTAATAAAAATGTAAAATTTGAAGTTGCACATTTTGTCATTCTTTATACACTGTACAAGCAAATTCCACAAAACCTAAAAACTGTTGCGTGATCAGTTTCATAGTCTGTGAGGATACAAAAGATCCTTGATAGGCTACGTCAATGCTTTCCGCTTCACCACGACTTTTAGGAAGGTCAACCTTTTTGCATGTAACCCGTTCTCCCCTCTCGATGTCCATCACAAGACTAACTGCACCCCCAATCGCACACTTGCGCGAAAAAAACGCGTTCTTTGAAACATTTTGAACACTGGAATAAAGGTATGTGAAAGCTTTCCAAGAGACATCAAGAAGGGTACAAATCTTCTGATAAGCAAAGCGTGAATAGGCGATTTAACTAAAACTTGAAATTTTTTTATCGCGCATAAGTGAAAGGTGCATTTTAGGTTTCGTGTATAAATGAACAAGAGTTAACATTGTTTTCCTATATTGCTGGCCGGGCCCGTGAGAAAAATGCGCATAAGTGAAAAACGCGTATAACAGAGGTCGCGTATAAGCGAGAGATCACTGTACTAAGCAATAGAAGCAAACTATAGCAAAGTCCTAAAGATAAAAAGTATAAAGTTCAAAGTCAACATGATTTACAGAACCCCGCTCCCAGACGGGAACTCTGAAAAAATTACCCTTGTCAAAATTATTTTTAAAAAAATTATGGGAAGGGGCACACTTATACATCTTGTAGGGGGGGGGGGGTGGACACACCGATGTCTATGTATGCTGCTGAAAATAAGGTTTTGAGATATTTGAAGAAACACGTTTTGGCATCCACACCAACAATAGGGAAATGTTTGAATTCAACGTTGAATTTTTCATCTTTAATTTTCAGTGGAAACCAAATAAGCAAGCTTGTACAATAAAGCTAAAGGACAAAATGCAGGTACTGCCCTTTGCTCTTTCAGGGCAGAGAAAGTTTTGGATTTATTTCATGCAACACTTAGTGTCGAATATGAAATCAGAATACTTTTTTGATTTCTAATATGTTTATTTATGTTAATTATAACTAATATGTTAATTATTCTTCAGAAATTCTCATTTCATATAATGGACTTTGGGGCATTGACGCCCTGGATATACAAATTTCCAATACTCTCGGTTAAAGAAACAAGCTCTAAAAATGTGTACTTTTATTTGCGTTGCTCACAATTTCTAACTTTGGATGATTAATCTTAAAATGAAAAACTTTTACAAGACATTTTATTTGAAATTATTAGTTTTTTAAAATCCTGATCACACAAGTGAAACGCTTGGCGGGCACTGTGGTGCCCGCAAGTATAGGGTTGAGGACCCTTGCACTAGGTGAGAGTGAAAATGCAACACTTAGAATTCATGCACAGAAAGTGATAAATATTGGTAAGAAAGAAACACGTCAACGAACAACGTGTGATGTTTTTTAAGATAGAATGAACTTAAAAATAAATTGACTGCACACCACTGTATAACTAACATACCAACCAAAGTATTATGAAAGGCAATGAACATGGAGAAAAATATCTAAACCATTTCTCGACATTTGCCTAAGTTTTTTAAATTTCTTTTTGAGTTTCCACAATTTCTGGATTTTAAAATCATTTTGTTGTTGCTGTTGTTTCTGATGACCCTTGGAGCACCCAAGGTAATGGATAACAAAGGCATTAATCCGATTTTGAGGCTAATATTAGCGGCTTCCATTTGACTGAGCCCCATTTTAGGTGGAAGTCCAACTTTTGCTCAGACACATAAGACGGATAGCACAATTCAGATTTATTACAATAAAGAAATCAGAAGAACACCCAGGGCAGTAGGCCGGAATCGAACCTGAGCCTCTCTGCTTGCAAGCAGTTGCAGAGCAATACCGCTTGGCCACCAAGTCCCCTAAAATCACTTTAAATGTCCTTATCACTTCTTTACAAACCCGTTTTTTTAGAAAATATCAAACAGTTTTAAAATTTATGGTAAGAAAAAGACTTGATGTTCAAGTGGAAGAATTACAGAGTTAATGAAAATGAGAAAGATTTAACGAAGCAGATGCAATTAGATTTGAAGCGCCTAAAAAATTGGAATAGGCTCAAAAGAAGCAACTAAAATGCATAGAATTGAAAGTGAAATGCATGTTATGCTTTTTAAAGGTTGAGTTGTCTTTGTCTTATGCCAGCTAGGCTGCAATATGGAGTGTACTGCTTCACTTTTCCAACTGTACTGTCATTTGGTGTGAAGTCCGATTTCCACAGTACACACATGCCACAAGGATGCGCTTATAAGGTAGACAAACATTCACAGCACACCAACAGATTCACAAAAAGAAAGAACAAGGTCAAGAAAGAGAAAGTACATTCATGCCTGAACCGGGATTTGAACACAGGAGCTACCAATCTGGAGTCAGACTTATCTGACCACTGGACGAAATCGCCGACTTTAGGTTAGGAGATACATTTTAGAAATTTAAAGGTCTGCTTTTCAGTTAAAAAAAAATTACTTGTTTAAAAAACCTTTGGAAGAAGAACTCCATAAAGGGTTTGGTTTCACATGAAATACTGTGAAGGATTTGTTTTATAAAGAAACATTTGTGAGGATCTTCGTTGTGATAAAATATTTAGTTAGTTTAAATTCTGAAATATAGTATGGGGTTGATTTTTTTAAATTCCAGTGTTGTTTTTTTTAGTGATTGGTGTTTTAGTGTTATGAGTTGCAAAACGTTTTAGGAAATTTAGGAATTTGCGAAAAAGCGCAACCTCTGTCATTATTCTACTGAATATTTTCACAGAATGTTATCACAGTAAAACCCCTCATATGCGGACAATTTTTAATTCCCCAGTTCCCATGCAAATAACATTATTAAACCCCTGTCCTGCAGACACCTCTCTATTGCGGACAAATAAATTTGTTCAGTTAGTGTCCATATTAGAGGGATTTTACTGTATGTATCAATTTAATGGGGATTTTAGATACTCTTATTTCTTATTCTACTAGAAATGTTTTGATACTGTGTATTTGTTTCAGGAAATGTTGCTGTTATTATAAAGGGCATTTTTATCCTACTATCACTAACCTACAATATTTTCAATTAAATTCTCTTTTATTTATTTAGGAGAAAATGTTGGACATACCCTCATATGAAATGCAAAGCATCAAATGAGAAAATAACCACTTTTCAGCAGACAAAAATAAATAAATAAAATTAATAAATAGTTAAATAAATAAAACAAAATCTAAAAAAATTCTATGTGTATATCAAATCTGTCCATACACCAAGCATGTTGTGATTACTACAGAAATAAGTACACTTTAAAATTGTTGTAAGACTCAAACTTGCTGTATTTTTATAAAATAGATTCTGGCATAATCTTTTGAACTCAACACTGAAAAATGCTTTTCATGTTTTGATACTTTGTATTTTTATCAATGATATGTTCATAATTTCAGTTCCTTTCGAAATCAGCGTAAATCTCTATATTTCACACGACCTATGCAATGTAACACACGACTATGCCGATAGTTGAAAATTATCAGTCAAGTTCATACACTCAATTTTTAATACCTGCTATAAAGAAAAAGTTTTTCATTTTCAGGACATTAGAATTAAGGGAAAGAAAAAAATTGCAAACAATGTTTTCAGGAAAAAATAAGTTCACACATGAAATAAATGCGAATTGCTTCTACATCAAAACTTACTTTGTACTTCAGCTTTTAAGGCATTAGAATCAGCACGAAAACATATATTTGAATTCTGTAGTTGTTTGTAAACTTTCTATCAAGAGAAAGAAAAAAAAAGTACTTTAACCACTGAAAATTACATAATAATGTAATTAACTACATATTAATATAAAGTTTTTTCTGCTTACATATGCCAAGGAAAGATTTTTGTGATCAATATTCAGCACCAGCTACATAGGAAGAATTTTAGCTAGAGCAATTTTGAATAAATCAAAGCTGGGACGATATTAATCGAAAAACTGTAGTTCACAAGCACTTTTTTCAATTGAAAGTACAATCTTCTGCATTAACAATGCTAAGTTGGAATCAGGTATAATTAAAGCATCTTAATATTATTAAAGTAAATACCGTATAACCCGATTTAACGATTGTCAAGGGACTGAAGAAAGTAAACGTTAAATCAAAGATATTGTTAAATCGAGAAGCATAGACATTCAATGCAGTCAAATCCAGACCAGTGAAATGCATCATCAAATTGAGGAAATTGTCAAATTGAAGTTATACTGTAATATCAATCACTGAAATTTTAAGCAGGGTTAGAAAATATCATGATATTTTCAAAATCTGCAATTTGTACCTTTTTCACGTTGTTTTTTTTACTTTACTGTTCAGCACAAAAGTATTTATTTATCTTACAAACTAAAGTAAATGCATCCTCAAATCACTCTTTATTTCCTCACATTATCATTACAATATGTAGACTTAAAACTAAGGTTTCTCTCATTTATATATAATATTTCAATTTACAATTTCGTCAATTTTAATGAAGTTAATTTAGCATTAGCTGTTTTACTAATTTTATCTTCTGTAAGCTACTTTTATAGTTATATGATTTAGAAATAAAAAATATGCATTAGTTGGTGTGCACAGTCATAAGATTTTTTTTTTCTGACCAACGTTTAATTTATTTTGTTTTCGTTATATTTAAGTAGGCACTTTTAATATGATTTAAAATTGCTACATTACTAATGATAAAAATTAATATAAAATAAAAAAATATTACTTTGCTGTATTAATGATGTATTTATACATCATAAAAATATAGTGCATACTTTTTTAGTTATTTTTAATAATAAATTAACAACATTACTAGGATTTATATAATTTTTATATTAAAAATAACATAGTTGAAAAAATAAATATCAAAATATCATGATATTTTCAAAATAAATATCAGACATATATCGTGATATATATCGACTGATACATAACGGCGAACCTTGATTTTAAGTCTTATCATATTAAGAAAGTATCAACCAAAATGTAAAAAGGTTCAATCAATTAGCCACAAGCCACAAATAGAGAAAAAAATAATAAATAAATAAAAAAAATTTAAAAATAACTTATTTTGCTACTGACACAAAGTTATCCAAATAACAAAAGGGCCTCCACATCTGAAATAGCTAAGGACCCCACTAAGTCTAAATCCAGCCCTGGATATGAGCAAATGTCTTACTGCTGCTCTGAGATGAAACAAATAGTCATTATAATATTATTATTATTATATATAAAAAATATGTTTAGCTCTTTCATTTATCTCTTTTTTTCTACAGACAAGTAGCTTGTTGAATAAAAAAATTATGTTTGAGATTTCTTATCATTATTTAAAAAATTTAAAACAGTCCAAAAGTTTCCTTTAGTGTTTGAAAGCAAAATTTATAAAACAAAGAATCACTTGTTAATGTAATTTTGAAGGTCAATTTTTATTTTAGATAGGTTTTGGGCATAAATTTAGGTTTTTGATATGACAGGAAAAACTTTAGTTATAAAACAGTATAAAACCTTGCAGTTGTCAAAAACTTGCCAACCCTGTAATATATATATATATATATATATATATATATATATATATATATATATATATATATATATATATATATATATATATATATATATATCTTTCACACACGAAAAATTTTTAGAAAAATAAGCACACACTAAAAGATTTTTTTATCCTTCAGTGTCTTAAAATTCAATAACTAATTTTATAATTTTTCACTATAAAAAGATATAAATATATACTTACTGCATTCTTTTTTAAAGTATTCAATTCAAGCAGAACTGTTTCCAATTCTCTAATCTGTGAAAGAAAAAAAAGAAGAATCAAGTGAATCAATTTACTTAATTGTTAAGCACCGCTTTCTCACAGGAACAACAGGAATTAAAACATGAGTAATTTTAACTGGATGTTGAAGCAATATATAGACATCTCCACCATGTCTGCTTCTCTTTTTCTGGTTTTAATGGAATCTTTAATGTTTGTTAACAACTCAATTTAATTATTTGACAGATTATTTTATTTTTTGGAGCTTTTAATATTGTCTTTTTTATTTAGTTAATTATTTTAATGGCACCTTTTTTGTTTGTTTTTATCTTCTTCAGAACCTTAAGTCTTGTTTTATGGCATGCTTTGTATAAAAGTCCATAAAAAAGACAAAATAATCAATGGTATTGCCAAGCAAGTAGTTTCTAAGTAACTTTGACTAATCATAGCAGCAAGAAACAAAATGAAAAAAATTCACGAAATAAATGTATGTACCTTTAATGGATAAGTACCAAATTAAAATTACTAGGAAATGAAAACAAACATGAAATTCATAAATAAATTGATACAAAAAGAAGATACTCATCACGTCAAAAATAAATAAATAAAATAAAAATAAAATTGCATACACATACAATACAAAATAAATATATTTTTTGAATGCATAAAAATCAGGAAGATGAAAATGAATAAAATAACATAAAAGTGAACTAGAACAACAACAACTTACAAACTACAGTTGATGAAGCTTTACTTTAGCCTTTCTTAATTTTTTCAATGAGTGGAACCCCTTTTGAATGTTTTAATAGTGTATTTATAATGCAATTTTCTGAAAATGGTTGACTTTCAATCAAAACAAAAATTATTTTGAATAAATTTATTCACTTCGAAAATTTGCAAACTTTCTGAAAATAAAAATAACGTCAATCAACTTATTTAAACAAAGTTTTAAAGTTTTAGTTTCATGAGATGGGTACACTCTGTTCACATAAAGTAAACTGAAAGTAAACAAAAAGGTTTCCAGAAGGTTTGCCGCTATGCCATTTTAGTAAATTTTTTCTTGAATAAAAAAAGAAAAGGCAAACCATCTAATCAATAGAATTCCCATTGGCCCTCTGCTTAGCACCAATTCGTTCTTGTACAAGCCAAGAATGGGATTGAGGTCGTCAAATGGTGAAATTCTTTGTTTACATCTAGTCTTAATGAAGGATGGGCTTTATAGGTCAAAGTTGGCTTTATACATAAAAATTTAATTTTCATTTCAAGTCTCATGGTATTGTTTGTTAACTCAGAATCCTGTTTTATACATATAAATGCCGTTTCCAAATGTGAAAGCTCAATTACTGTCTCTTTTTTGACAGTAAAAAATATCCTTCATTTCAAAAGCACCACAACTGCAATAAGCACTTATGTCATTTCAATAAAAGATAGTTGAAGGTTGTATTAATTAGAGTACAGTAGGAAAAGTGAAGCAGGGCACCCCAAATTGCCAGCCTGGCTGGCACACGACAACAACATTGGCAGGATGAAACCTTCATATAATTTATAGTTTGACCACGGATTATATGGAATTGGCAAACATCCAGTTAATACGAGTCAATCTGAATGAGGGAGAAAAGAGTAAAATTGTCATGACTGGACCTATACTCAAATTCTCTAGAAACAGTAGAAATGAGATGGGCTCAGCCCGGGCCCACGACAGCCCGAGCCCGAAGCGGGCTCGGGCTCTAGAACCAAAAATAGGTTTCGGGCTCGGGCGAGCTCAGGCTCAAGCATATTCATTCGCCAATCTCCATACAAATTCAAAGCAAATAAACATTTTCCTACTGTGAGAAAATGAAAGGAACATTTAAATCAGTTCAATCAATGTCAAATCCCCCCCCCAAAAAAAAATTAATTAATTAACGCTTATTTATAGTGTTTTTTCGCAATTACTATATTGCAATATGTCATATAGTAATGCATTTGAAATGGAGCATTTTAAGAAAATTTAGAAACTTCTCTCTGTTAATGAAGAACATTTGACGTAACATTTTTCATTAACAGAGAGATCATGTCAGACTGTAGAAGGTTTGGTTTTTGATACAAGAAAGTTTCCTTCGGACTCGGATTTTGGTCCGAGACAATATCACTCGGGCTCGGATACAAATTTTTGGGCTTGGGCGGGCCCAGGCTCTCAAAAATGAGCCCGAACTCACCTCTACTAGACTGACACAAAACAATAAAAATGCTCTGGGTATTTTTCAGCGACGGATAGTAAAAGCCACCTTTGGAGGTCATGTTGGATCAAAAGTTGATATATCTCACACTCTAATTTAGAACTTTATCATGACTTCGAGGAACCTAATGTGACCAACTTAAAAAAAATTCAAAGATTTTTAAATGAGCTGGCCATGTTATTTTAGATGGAATAGTGATTTGACTAAACCCACTGGAGCTAAAATTAGAAGTTGATCTCACCACAGATGGGTTGATTGCAAAGAATATCATTTCATCACTCTGAGAGTGAATAACTGGAAAACTATGGCCAAAAAAAAAAAAAAAAAAAAAGAATTTTGACATCTTGAATTCAAATAATGTTTTTCGCAATCACGAGTGTGTGTATGTAGGCGTGTGTTTGCGTGTGGGGGTATGTGTGTTTATGTGTAGGGGGTATATGTATGTGTATGTAGGCATGTGTGTTTGTGTCTGTGTGCTGGCATAAGTGTGTGCGTCTGCGTAGTTGTGTGTATGCATGTGTGTGTGGGGGTGGGGATGTGTATCTGTGTGTAGGGATATGTGTTTGTGTCTGTGTGCAGGCATGAGTGTGTGGGTAGTTGTGTGTATGTGCGTGTGTGTAGTTGTGTATGTATGTGCGTGTGTGTAGGACAAGGATGCAACCTGGAGACTGTTTTTTCTAGAGGAGCAGCATCGTGAGGAGCTGGTCGACGGTGATGGTGCGAAGGGTGGAGGTGGGAACAGTCAAATGAAAGCAATAAGCAATTGAGATTGCTCAAAAAAAAAGAAGAGAAAGCTGGAAGAAAATTCTTGAGAATGAACTTTGTTTCTTTGAAAATTCTTGAGAATTCCCTGGGATATTTCGCCAATGAAGAAGCCACTGAGAAGCCCTTCTTATTAAATACTTCAATACCTTTTTCAATGCTTTCTGAGAGTTTCAATTCCACTTTTAAGTACCACCACATCTCTACGATATCCTACTCACATACAAAACTGCATTGTCCTTATTTTTTTAAACTTCACTTAAAAACCATTTTCCTTCAAAACATTAAAGACCTTTCTGACACAAAACATTGTCTAATATGAATGGAAAAAAAAATTCTGTAAAAAAGTGAAAGAATGTTTCACTTACCGAAATGTTATCTTCTGGCTACTTTCATTTTAAGCCAGTCGCCATCTTCATAAAAACACGGATCAACTACTAAGAGAGCAGTCCTCTTATAAAAGTAATAATATAAAACTGCACAACTTCTTTGTAAAATGTACAAAACTAACAAATTTGTTGTCCATGTGTACGCATAAGGGTTATCCCATTTAAATTTTAAATTCCAAAAATGCCATGCAATACTGATGGCAAGGTAACTGAAACAAATAATGAGGGTGAACCTATAGCGAGATATTAATATTCCCAAGAGTCCAGCACGAAACACATATGTATTTGCAAACATTAAAAACAAAATTATAATGCTACAAACAATACCAATGCCTTGAACTACATTGAGAGCAAGTAGAACGACAAACGTTGAACGCCAGAAGTCAACGAAAGCATTTAACAATAAATCAAGCAGCAAAAGTCCAAGCTGAAGTATTAACACAGGGAAATATCGGCCACTTTTCATTTAAATACACCAAGATAAAACTACTTTACAACACATAATTACACATTGTACAAATCAGTATAACTTTCAGTGTGTACATATAATTTACCAAACTTTACCTTGAATTCGCTTGTTTCCATGGTTACACTTCAAATCTAATCTTTCGAGCTGAGTATCGAATTACTTTTATCAAAGTTGCTTGAGTGAACTTTATTGCAAGGCAGAAAGAAGACTTTTACTTCTTAATAAGAAAAATTCGAAAGCTTTCACTTCCTCAAACAATTGAAGAGATTAGTAAATAAATTATCTATCTTAAGAAAAGCAGTTTGTAAACAAACATATCGATTGAGTTAGTTATCGATTAAGTATCGATTAAAATTATGAATTGAAATATTTAGTACAAATCTTTTAATTTATAATTATTTTAATAAAATTATGACAAAAAAAAAAAAAAACATTGCAGTGAAGAGTTTTAATATTCCTATTTTTTTTACTCTTTTTTTTTTTTTTTTGACTTAACTGCATCTGTTAGTTTTGTTTACATTGCCATGCTCCTTTACTGTTTTTTTCTTGCACCGGCATGAAACTTAAAAGCAATGTCTTTTGTGAGTTGAAAGATTAGGAAATTACCGTGGCATATAAGATTGAGGTTTTCCAAACGCACCAAATAGTACTGCCTGAAAAGAACAAAGGTACCATTCTGTTCTGAAAGTAGATTATGTTTTCAGCAAGCCCTTGCCCATGGTTTCTTAAAAAGGGAGGGGATTTAAATGTTGTCGAAAAAAAATTCCAAGGTTAATTTGCTATGATTGAGGAAAATCCTTTTTTTTTATCATATTACCAACGAAGAACGAGAGAAAACTCTGCAGTTTAAATTTTACTACAGCTGTAAGTGTTTTTAATTCAGCACCAGATTTTATATATTATAAATACACAATGCATAATGGAATTTTAAATTTGAAATTCATGTTCTTAAGCTTATAGTATTTTTAACTTATTTTGTTTGCACCATAGTAGGCGGAATCTGTATGCTGTCATCACTTTTGTGAGTAATGCTTTAACAATATAAAATTTCTTTTTTAAACAATTTGCATTTTTTTTTTTCTTTTTTGATATATTTATTTTTTTTATGATACTTGTTTCACTCTAGTAGCATGTCCAATCGGAAATGTTAGAAAATGCCTTCATCCAGCAGTTCATCAGCAAAAGTTGGTAATATTTATGCATCTGTACTGATGTGTATGAGAGCATCAGGGTTTGAAATAGGGTTCAATTTCTAGGGGGGTATGTCCCCCTTTACTTCAGATTCCATAGGGGATTTTTTGAATTTGGGGGAGAATTTTTATGCGTTCTGAAAATTTGTTTAGAATTTTTTTATAATTCATTTTTATTTCATTTTTCTGTTTATTCATTTTTAAATGATTTTTTTTTTAGTGTAATATCAACCCCATTTTCAAATAATTATTCAGTAATTTTGCAATTTTATTTTATTATTTCATTTTTAATAATATATTTTACAACTAAGTAACATACACATGCACTCAATTATTTTTTTAAATAGACCATTTTCTGGATCTAATTATCCGAATGATGTTCGGTCCCCATTGTTTAGAATAATATTTCTACTGCACAAGGACTTTTTTTTCTGACAATCAAAAAGTTAAAGTAAAAAATTGCCTATACCTTTCGAAAACGGACTGTCGTTTCCAGCAGCTTTTGGATCGCATTTCGACCAGCAGATCGAAATCGGTTGACGTCGGTGGATCAGAATCGGTTGATGTCGGCGGATCGGAATCGGTTGATGTCGGCGGATCGGAATTTGTCGACGTAACTTAAATTGCTTTGAATTGACGGACGCTTTATTAAATTTTTTACATCTTTCCGAAATAAAAATGGATTTTAAAATTTTTTTTATCTTCTCCTCTTGCTCAGTATGGGGTTCATTATCGAGTTTAAAAATTTATGGGGGGGAGGGGAATCCCACACGGACCTTTGGGTTGCGCGGGATTTACTGATTTTGTGCGCATTTCGCGCAATCCCTCGCTCTATTCCAAACCCTGAGAGCATTATTATTATTTTTGCGTAAAAAACTCGACAAATCATCAAGGGTTTCGAAAATAAATTTCAAGATAACATAGGAGTTTTTGCAGAAAATGCAGGAGTAATATTTCTTTTGAGCTATCAAGGGTTTCAAGATAAGGAGGCTCAAGTTATCAAGATTTGACCATTGCACTCTTAAATTAAATATATTTAACCACATAATAACGACAAATATGTGTCTTGACCACATTCTCTATTTTATCACATCATTTGTCAATTTACACCCTTTTAAACCTTCAAATTAATGAGAACTTCTTCTCAGTGTAGTGTAGCACATTTTGTACCTTTCCCACTGGTGCCGAGTTAAAATGGAACAGACTATAGTTACCTAATGATTGTACTGTCAAAGGTTCTTTCAGCAAATCCTTAATCAAGCATCAAAAAATAGTTTCAATCTAGTCAGAGAATGTATATGCTTTTGATCAAAATTATTCCTTATGATATGAGGCACGATTATTTGCGTTAACAATTGTTTTT
Source organism: Uloborus diversus (assembly GCF_026930045.1). NCBI lineage: Eukaryota > Metazoa > Arthropoda > Arachnida > Araneae > Uloboridae > Uloborus > Uloborus diversus. The sequence goes on along the minus strand of NC_072734.1, from coordinate 165,188,793 downwards.
AAGACAAAATTCAGGGATGATGCGTTTCGTATTATTGTCATGCATTATACACATGACAAGCAATGCAATAAAAAAAAAAAAACATATTTATTCCAAAAATACATTTGTATTTTTGCTCAATATGCTTTATGTTGTGTACTACTGAAAAAATAGTAAGACATATCGTAAACCAAAAGCAGATGTGAAGAGATTGCTACATATTTCCAGCAAAATGCTAATATTGCATCAGACAATGTTTAAAATGAAATTTTAAAATTAAATGCTCAATATCTTGAGCGTTGTAAACAGCATTTGCCATTCAAGCAATTTTTGTTCATTTCCTCATAAATTATTTCAATCTATTGGGTGATTGATGTAAAATGTTGTATTACAGGTTTGACATCTATACAGTTCTAATGTGGAGAAAGATACCTTGTAGTTTTACTGAATTAAATCTTGAAATAACATTAGGAGGAGGCCAATCATTCAGGTGATATTTTAAGTTGTTCTATTCTCCTACCATATAAATATGTTGCTCTCTCTTCTTTCAGAGAAAAAATTGAAAACCCTCAGTTAAGTCTTTACTTTCAACCCCCCCCCTTTTTTTTTCTTTTCTTTATTAATATGCCATTCCACATCAACTGATCTGGTTTTTCAAATCATCCCCACTCGACCATCTCCAAATTGGACGAAATTTTATACCGGTGCAGAAATGCATTAACTATATATATAACCTACATGCGAACTTTCAGCTTTCAAGATCCAAATGCTGAGGATCTAGGATTTTCCCCAAAAAGGGCTCCAAATGGCTTAGTAGCTTTGTGAAACAAATTGCCATGTTGGGCTAAGGTTGCAGAAAATTTTATCATACTGGATGCCTGAAATTTCGTGAGCTAAAGTAATTCAAAAGCTCTTGCTTGAATGCTCTAATTCTATTGTCAAAATACTTGTTTTTAATGTGTTACTGAAGATCGCAGTACGAGACCAAAAATTCAATACTGGTATTCAATATTTTTAAAACATGATACCAGAATACCAGTACCAATATCGGTATTTGAAATTTCTCAAAAATGCTTGAAAACAAATTATTTTGTTGCCACATTTCATAATTTTGTACAAAATTATGTTTTTGTTTGTGAAAATGTATTCTCCATGTGGTGACTGGAGCAGAATAGTCCCAACTTAGTCGATGCATGTCATAAGAAGCAACTAAAATGGACGCCCAATCTAAAGAGTGAGGCATCTGGATGGATGGTAGCATCCGGTTCTATGATGTCTTACACGGTCCTCTCGAGGAACCAGGCAAAACCTCATTCTATTTAGCCTTACGCTCATGCAGGGTGGTTGTGCGAGTGTGGACCTTTTACCACCTCACAATTCCCAGCTCCCATGGAGTTGGAGGCTGGCATGAAAGAGAATACCAGCAACCTTGCTGCTGGAGGATGTGAGGGTATGAGTCTGCAACCCATCGACTGAGTGGGGTGAGGGTGCAGGTCTGGGGGCAACCCAGCGACTCTGCAGTGAGGGGGCAGGTAGTACTCAATTTTGCACAAAAATGCAACAGGAACAGGCAGGAGAGGGGGAGACTGGTATAGGAGGCAAAAACCACTGGGCCAGCCTTTCCCGAGAAGATAGGACAAGCCAAACATCTTTGGTCAGAGGTCTGAACTCCTTCCCTTACACAAATTGCTGCATCTTTAAGAGTAAGGACAAGTCAACCACAGTCCTATGCTCAAGCAGGGAGTATGTTCATGATGGCTGTTGTGAGAGAAACCTTCTCTTCAGAAAAGTTATCTCACATTGACATTGAACGTATTCAGCTGGCTATCCTAAGAAGGGCAGTCCGGATTCTCTCTGGGGATTACATGCCAAAAATGCAAAAAGCTTCTTAACAAAAATAGCATTAGGGAAAAAAATAGCATTAGGAAGTTCAATTTTGTCTTCTCCCGGCTCTTCAGCCGTTTGGATTCTGTCAGATAGCCGAAGTTCCATCCAGTACCTCTCTAATTGGCATAAAGTGGGTGATGGTACTGGTGTTTCTATTATTAACAAACTGGAGCATATTTCTTCTTTTCGAGAGGTGCATTTTCAGTGGATTCCATCTCATGTTGATGTACATGGTAACGAGATGGCCGATATCTTGGCTAAAAAAGGGACTGGTGAGCCATTATATACACCTGATTCTTTGACTTACTTGGAGCTATTTTCTAAGGCTAAAAGAGATGCAAAGTCCTTCTGGACTGTCGCTCCTACCCATAATTGGTACCAGGCGAAGTGCCCGGGAGGTGCATTATCTCTCAAATGTGGTAGGCGAGATCAGACGACCATCACTAGGCTCATTAGTGGACACCTAAAATCATTGACTTATTGCAGTGGAAAAAAGACTTTTCCAACCTGTGTGAAGTGTGCCGACCATCAGGCAACCCCCGAACATATACTGAATTGTCTGGGACTTTCAAGATTGGATCTTTTGGGGGATCAAATGTTGGTGTTGGATTTTTTGAGAGTGACGAATTTCATAGACCAGGTTTAGCGCTGCTAAACACCGGAGATTTGCAACAACAACAGCATTAGGAAGGCTTTTAGTCTTCTTTAGTCATTGCACCTGAAAGCGGCAACTTGCTTTAATGGGTATAAATAAGTATCCAACTCTTTCTGGAAACTGTTACTCACATCATGTGTGATTCTGAAGTGTTTTTTGCCTATAGGTTTGAACACCTTCGTCGTCATTTGCTTGAACCATAGGTGATTCATAACATTCTTATTAGCTGTTCGTTGAATTTTGCTTCAGCTACTGGTCTGTTTTAAGACTTCTGTTTGGGGACTAGTACAATAGACCTCTGGTCGCAGTGCTTGGTTTGTTGAACCCCCCTTTCTTTCATTTCATTGTGAAAATGTACTGTGAACAAATATAAAATGAAGGAACAAATTTCATGACAAAAAAAATATAGTAAAATATATGATGCATCCATTGAATTCTCTCTAAACTTGGAACTCATTTAGTGTTTAACTTCCCTACAGTTGAAAATACTCTTTCTGAATTCCCCCTAGTCATTGGTACTGTTAACAATGTTTGATACACCTCCTCTAATTGTCTAGAAGTCCTTCATCTTCAAATAATTCAGTCTCTTATGTGCTATTTTTGGAAAAATCTTTTAGCCTGTGTGTTTCTTTTGTATTATATGTGTGTAGTGTCTATTATTATTAATATATTTTTTAGATGTTGTGTGTGTGCTAGTTGTAATTTCTTTCTGAGAGACTATATTTTTCCAATATTACCATCATTTTCTCTTGAGCAGGAAAGGTTTGTGCTTGATTTTTATTGTTTGATTGACCCTTTGGGTTGAAATTTAGGATGAACTTTCAAGTTCATCATAAATTTAGTCAAGACTAAATTTGATCTTGTTACTTTCTTTTATTTGTTTTTGCGTTCTTTTCAAAATTCTTTACAATTTTAACTATGTAATTATCTGAAAATGTGTTTTAAGTGATTATGTTTAACCTCCATGCAAATTTTTAAGGCACTATATAATTTCTAAATATTATATTGTCAAGTATAAAGCGAGAAATGTCAACGAACCAATACCCGATGACAACAAATTACCATTTGTTTTGCTTAGAAGAAGTTTTTGTCAAAATTCAGTACAGTTGAGACAAATATTTAAAGAAAATATCAGAAAGTATTACTGCAATTGATGGTTGGAATAAATTATTCATAGAAAAAATACATTCAAAATTACACTCAAAATTAACTTTCACAAAAAGGAAACTGAAAGATCAGGGAAATAGAAAAAACAAAAACATGGTGCACAAAAATGGGATCCATCTCACCATCTAGTAATGAAAATTTCATTTTGCTACCTTTCTGCTAGTTTTGTTTAATGATATTCTATTAGTTTGTGCTTTTGAAGCTTATTTTTACATCAATAAATTGATTTTGGTTCTTTATCATGGAAAAAGGAATGTACAACATTTTAAATATAAGTATATATTTAACAAACTAAATTGAAAATTCTGTAATTGGAACTATTTATTATTTTCAGCTAATACCAAAAATACCAGTATTTTACCTCATCAAATACCGGTATTACAAAATTTCAGAAATTCTGAAAATACGGGTATTTTGTATACCGGTATTGCAATCACTATGTGTTACAATTGTAGTGCATAAATATTCACTTTGTAAAAGATATTGCTGTCCTAAGTAGCCATCACATGAAAAATAACCTATTTTCAATGCATAATTTTGTCAACTTGCATCTTCTTTTTGTTAGAATTCATGGAAAGAGCAGATTTTTTCCTACCGAAATAGGTTTTTTTGGTGTTCTTTCAGATAAGGATGAAAAAATTGACCTTGAAATAATGTTTGTCATATAGAAGGAATGCATATGTACTATGATCTAAAACGGATGGTAATTGCAATGAAAACCTGTTCATAGCAGTTTTATAACTGTTATTACTTATTAATCAGAAATAGTTTTTATTCTTCTTTTAAAAATTAGTTTGCAAGTTAAATATGTGAGAAACAGAATAATGTCTTGTTCAGTCTGTTGAATCTGTTTCCAAAACAAGATTCTTTTTAATAAAATATTAATTATTTTATTGTAAACATTTCTATCAATTTTTTCCCTGTGCTTCTCATGAATTTTAAATTAAACAGACCGCTTTTTTATGTATTTGATTAAACAATCTATCATTGTGTTCCAGTCTGCATCATATGGAACTTTACCATTAAACATTCCACTATACATGCTTAATTCAAACAGGCTTATAAATATATAAAAAAAATCTCCCTTTTTAAACTTTTAAAAATCATGATTGAAATAAAAAAATCAAACTATTTAAATAATGACTTATTGGGTTGTTCGGAAAGTAATTTCGTTTTTACCCGTCAGAGGACTTAATTACGTTTTTTCGAAACCAACTTCACACTTAAGCCGCATAACCATTATATGTCTTGAGAGCTGATATTGCAAGGCTTGTGTGTGAAAAAGTTCTATTAATTCTACGCAGTAGTTTTTGGTTGGTGCCCTTTTAAATATGGAGAGCAATAAGCAGCATTTTCGTCATATTTTACTTTTTTACTTCAGAAAAGGTAAAAATGCTGTCCAAGCGAGAAAAAAATTGACCGATGTGTATGGAGAAGGCGTGTTAACAGTACGCCAGTGCCAGAGCTGGTTTGCAAAATTTTGATCCGGCAATTTTGATGTCGAAGATGCACCACGGTCTGGAAGGCTGGTCGAAGCTGACAAAGATGCGATAAAGGCATTAGTTGATGCAAATCGGCGAATAACCACACGAGAGATCGGTGAGAGATTAAATTTGTCGAATTCGACTGTTTATGGCCATTTGAAAGGCATGGGCTTAACCTCGAAGCTCGATGTGTGGGTGCCCCATGTCCTTACGGAGCGAAATTTGTGTCGTCGCGTTGACGCGTGTGATTCGCTCCTCAAACGTCAAGAAAATGATCCATTTTTGAAGCGGATTATTACTGGGGACGAAAAATGGGTTGTATACAACAATGTTAAACGCAAGAGGTCATGGAGCAGAAAAGATGAACCGGCTCAAAGCGTGTCAAAAGCCAACATTCACCAAAAAAAAGGTGATGCTCTCCGTTTGGTGGGATGTCAAAGGAATCGTTTTTTTTTTTTGAGCTTTTGCCGGACAATACAACGATTAATTCAGAAGTCTATTGTCATCAGCTGGACAAATTGAATGATTCACTTAAAGAGAAGAGGCCCGAATTAATCAACAGGAAGGGTGTGGTGTTCCACCAGGATAATGCGAGACCTCACACAAGTTTGGTCACTCGCCAAAAACTTTTACAGCTTGAATGGGACGTACTGCAACATCCACCATATTCTCTAGATCTGGCGCCTTCCGACTACTATTTGTTCCGGTCCCTGCAAAATTTTTTGGATGGCAAAACCTTTACCTCAAAAATGAAGATGTCAAAAACCACCTGAACCAGTTTTTTTGCCAGCAAGGACCAAAACTTTTATGAGAGGGGAATTATGTTACTGCCAGAAAGATAGCAAAAGGTGTTGGACCAGAATGACCAATATATAATTTAATAAAATTTTTATTCATTATACGAAAACTGTCTTTCATGTTCCCCAAAAAAAACGAAATGACTTTCCGAACAACCCAATAAATCACGATTTATGTAGTGCTGATTTAAATCGCTCAACCCTGTTACTTTCCTACTAGCATTTGGGGAAAAATGTATGTATGTTTAGGATTTCATACAAGATCAAGGAAATCCTATAATAAACAGAAAATTGAAAATGTGAACAAGAAAAGTGATACTAGAAAAATATTTAAAACAAGGGTAATCAGAGGGGAAATTCTGTTACTAGGGTTAATAAAAAGCAAAATTTAATGAAAAATACAAAATTAAATTATTAATGTTACAAATCTCATAAAATCACTTCCCTTTTTTTTCCCCTTAAATGTAACAAAAAAAAAAAAAATTCACTCCTAAAATTGAATTTGAAATGTTTTTGTAATTGTCTTCTGATATTTATCTAGCGTATAGACTAAATAAACTTTTTTAAGGATAGTTAACTCTAACAGGGAGCTTTTAGTGAATTTAAACTTAAAATATTGAATAAAATGTGGCAAACTTGAAGAGTAGAGCAACGTAATGTCATGTGCCGGGTACCCCCACTAAAAACAATGGCACACCCTTCAAATGCTATAGAGCTCTCCAGGAATGAAAACCTTCCCAAATGGAAAAAAATGCTCCAAAAAGCATCTCCTTCCCCCCCCCCCCCCCGAAATAAATAAATAAATAAATAAATAATAATGCAATATTAATGCCTCTTTGTGGGCGCACATAAAATACTGTAAGTTTCTAAGATAAAAAAGGCATTCTAATTCTCCCTAGAATGCAAAAAAAAAATAATAAATAAAAAAAATAATAATGTTGTTGAATCTTTTTAATTAGCTTTACAATCTCTGGAAACTCTGGAAAATTGCTGAAATTGTTTTTATTGTTGGTTAGAATAATTCAAATTATGTGTTGTGAAATTAGTGCCATCTTTGAGTTCTAGATCAAACACAAATTTTATATTATTTTTAATCTGCTGAGATTGACTTATTCTTATGGGAATGAGTTGTATTATCCCTGTTGCAATTTACGGAATTGAATTTTCCGTTGTGTTTCTGCTGGATCATTTTGTAAAGGGGAGCACGATTCTCGATAATCAAATAAAAAATTTGATGACAAAAGGATGAGTGGTTTCAAGTCTGCATGCACATTAACTAACAGTATCACAAACAATATTTATCTAATACTAAGACACAGTATAAGTAGCTATCCAAAAATGATACCATACCTTTTTTTTCCAACATTTTTGACCCCTTTTCCCTCTTTATCATTCTTCATATCCCTTTGTCACATCCATGCTGTTTTTCCTAAATATATTCTCATTAGAGAAAAATTTATGATGTCACATCTCTTGTTCTCCCCTCCCTCCTCCCCTTGTCACAATTTTTGCACAGGCTCCCTTCACCCTTCATAGTATGACATCATTTTTGGACAGTCTCTAAATTCATACTAATTGAAACAACTTTTTTTTTTTTTTTTTTTGAAGAAATGCTCTAACTGAATTAGTGTTCTAATGTTCTAATTTAAAAAAAGCCTTCTATTGGATTAGCAATAAACATATCCACCTATGTATTTTTTGTGCCTGTTACAATAAATGCTCTTGAATTTTGTTTCTTCTTTTCACTTTATGCATGTTTGAAGTGCAGTTGAGAATATAGTTACTCATTTTGACTGTTAGTTTTAATTTTAATAGGTGGAACAAAAATGCTAAAAATGAATGGATTGGAGTAATTTCAGATCTTGCATGGATCCTAAAGCAAGATAGTCAAGGAAATATTCTTTATGTAGTGAATCCAGCTGATGCAACTGAAAATAAGGTCAGTTGTGGTCTCAAGAAACAGAAACGTATGAAGATATGCAAAAATGCTACCTCTATTGAACCTCAGATTAGGAACCAATTTTTCTGACTGTGATAATATGTTAAAAGACTATTTCAATTTACATATAAATCTAGATGAGCTTTATAATACATGGGGAAAAGCTGATGAAAATTTTAGACTGGTTGCAAATCATTACAAAGGCATCAGAATTCTACGTCAAGATCCACTTGAAAATGTATTTTCATTCATTTGTTCTGCAAATAACAATATTTCAAGGTACTGTGATTTTTACCATTTAAAGTATGTATTATAGTTGAATCCTGTTTTAACAAAGTTCAAGGGACTATCAAAATCATTTTGCTCTAATGAAATTTTGTTGTGCCAATATTTTGAATGATGAGTTTGCAGACTTCATCATTTGATTAAAATTATCACATTTTCGTGATTAAAATTATTTTGACCTAATTTGTCCAGATTTTCAACATTTTCTCTTGATTTTTCAAAAAATACTTATTTTCTTGGATCTACCCTATGCAGTAGTGCAAAAAATTTGCCAAAAAAAATTTCTCTTTCAAAAAATAGGGTTCCCTCTAAAATTTGGAAAGAACGTGATTATCTGCTTCTCCGAAAAATGTCATTCTATGTTAAGATTTCAATCCTTTTGCATCCTTAAAATATTTCAAGTATTTTCTTTCATATATGTATGCCAAATTAACTTATTTTATAGCCCCCCTAGTAAATCCGCCACTGGTTATCTTCTAATTTTTAATTTTGTCACTTACATCCCTTTGCTTCGCCACTACCTCCTGAATCTCTTGATCCAGTTTTTTTTTAAACATTCAAACACATAGAAAAATTGGTGTGCTATATTTTAAAACTCTCCCACTGTATTTTAACATTTTTTCCCCTATTCAAAACATATTTAAATGACTCCAGTGTTTTTTACTTTCTTCTATATCTAAGATATAGAAAAAAGTATTGGATTCATGCAAATTTTCGTATTTTGACGGATTTGAACGTTTTGAGGTGTGCTGAGTTCGTTTCGACCATTTTTGGAAAATGTCTGTCTGTGTGTGTGTCACGTATGTGTGTAACCAGTTTTTTGTGGCCGCTGTGCAGCCAAAACTACCGCATGAAATCGAACAGAATTTGGTACACATATGTTCCCCTATGTTAACTTGTGCCCATTGGTTTTTAAAATGTCAGATTTCTAAAACGATGTTTCATCTTGTGACGTCACAAGTGAAGGCAGCCATCTGGAATCCGAGTTCGTGGCTGTCTTTTCTGGCAAGATATTGCCTTTTGGTGATTTTTCACTGAAAGCAATTATCTATTAGCGGCACAAGAATTGTTAGTTCAAAAAAATATTTATTTGACAAAGTTTAGCTATGTCCTGAAACTTTGTTCCAGGTAACCCTAGCAACTTGTTCATTTAGGACATCAGCAACAAAATAAAAACAGCAACTAAATGTCTTTCAAGAGAATTTTAAAGAGAATTCTCAAATCAAAAATTAAGGTTATTAATTTTTGATTCGAGATTCAAAAATTAAAATGAAGGTCAAAATTAAGAAAAAGGTAAACTCACCCTATGTTTTTGACTATGCTGTTTCAGAACTTTTTTTTTCTTTGTAAATGGAAAACAACTCTGTTGTTGTTCATGAAATCCCCGTGTAAGTTTGGAAATACATTTTCTTATATACTTCCATGTTTTTCTTTCCATTCTTATTTTTCTTCCATATTTCATAGTCATTTTTCTTTCAAATTCAGGCTGTTTATCTTGTTCATAAATTTTTCATTTCAGAATAAGTAGTATGGTGGGGAAATTGTGTTCCCACTATGGAAAAGCGATTTCTGTATTTGATGGGACTACATATTATGCATTTCCAGCGTTAGAAAGTTTAGCTGCAAATGGAGTGGAAGAGACATTAAGAAAATTAGGTTTTGGATATAGAGCAAAGTACATCCATGAAACTGCTAAAAGTTTGCTTCATGACAGACCGAGTGACTGGCTCAAAACTCTTAGAACTTTGCCGTATGCAGAAGCACATGCTGAATTGATAAAACTACCAGGAATAGGAGCAAAAGTATGTATTAAATGATACATTTACTATGTACAAATATTGATTGAGATTATATTAGCAACTAAAAGCAAACTAAAAAAATATTACTGAGTTAATTTGCACCAATTTTCAGAGAACTGCAGTTTATCTGATATCTTTTTATCCATAAACTCGCCTCTTTTTCACTGAAAAATGCATTCTCATAACTCCAAAACATGTGGCTGCAGCAAATTTGTACAGATTTTGATTGTACTACAGTGCAATCTTGATATCTCAAATCTCTTGGAAAGAGAAAGAATTTTGAGATATTGAGTTTTTGAGTCATCAAAGGTCTAGAAAAAATACATTAATAACTCTTACGATTGCATACAGATACCTAATATATATTTATTTACCATGGCGGCCACTTTGCTTAATGATTAAAAAGTTAGTCTTCAATATTTTACTAGATCTGAAATTTATTTACGCCCTTGTTTTGATGTAACAAGATCTAGTATTCAATTTTTTGACTGGTTACTAGAAATTGTTAAACTGGATTGTTAGCTGCTTCTGACTAAGCAGACTTTTGATTTTTCCTTTTTAAATAATTTATTTCATCATAGTTTTTCCCAATTACTTATTTTTATTATTTGGTAAAGTGTACTGGAAAAGTGTTTGGCATGAGCAGCTATCTCAACTTTCTTTTTGATCTACAAACGTAAAAGTTCTAATTTTATCTTCAACCAATAGCACATTCAAAAAGCTTTTTACTTGAGAACTGACGAAAAATTAACCCCTGTTCTCAAAGTAGGCAACATGTTCCAAAGAAAAGCACAAAGAATAAACTCTGGGGAAAACTCTGATAAAAAAGACTACAGCACCCCCTTCTAACACACACGCTCTTATTATCTGGTATAAATCCCATACTCTTAAAATTTCCAAGAAAAAGCATGAAAAGCTACAAGTAAATGTCTCCAAAACTGGTTCTACTACAAAAATTGCCAAGGAAAAATGGCAATAAAAACTTGTATCTGTGAAAAAATTTCAACATATCAAGGATTTCAATAGCTAAATTTTGAGATAACCATAGGAAATACAAGAAGTTTTTATGGAAAATGAGGAGGATTTTTTTTTTTTTTTTTTTTTGGAGCTACGGTCGGACCTCGATTTAACGAATTCATCGGGAACGAAACTTTTATGCGTTAAATCAGGGTTATTCGTAATATAGGGGTATGAAAAAAAAATTTAAAAAACTGCACTTACCTTATCTAAAACCCCTAATAAGCAACTGCGCAAAAATATCCATAAGTAGAAAGTGAAACTGAATTAGAAACTCTTCATTCACATTTCACGACTTATTACACACTAGTTAATTTGAAATTTTAAACGGTTAACACTAAGTAATAATGTTTGATGTTAGACAATTTTCTTGATACTTGACTCGAAATAGTTCTCTTTTGACTTTATGGGGAGAAGAAAATACTGTGTCATATGCAGCCTGCTGCATGAGATATGTTTTTAGTTTCCAGGCCATATGAAGCATTTGAAAAAGTAACAGTTTTAATGGGAGTTTCACTATCATTTTTCTGCATCAAAATCAATATTTGTTGGTTGCCCCCTCGCCCGTCAAAAATTGCTGATTGATTCCAAGAAAAACCTTTTACTATTTCAACATACAATATAGATATAACATTTAGGGGGAAAATCCAAAATTTTCTAACTCAAATTAACAAAAAAAATTTTTTTTTCGGCTGTTAAAATAATTTGTTAATTCGGGGCTTGTTTTTCGGTAAACAGGGGGTTTTGCCTTCATTTTAGTTGAGGAAAAAGAAAAATTCGTTAGATCACAAAATTCGTTAAATCGAGGTCCAAGTGTATTAGAAATTTTGAGATGAGGTTCAAGATATCAAGATTTGATAGTATTTTCTTTTACTTTTCTGCATAAAGAGTTTATTTATTATGAGCAAACTTTCTGAATAAATAGGCAAACCTCTTTATCTGTTAAAAAAATGTTAAATTTATGAGGTGCAAATTGTACACTGTCGCATATCATTTGTGCTTTTTCTTTTCTCAATGCCAACCGTTGAACCTCACTATTTCCAGCAGAATTCAGCAATGGAGACCATTTTGCTGCCTGCAATTTGTTTATTTTACATAGCTTGAACGTTCCTCTTACACAATTCTGGCTATGTAAAACAAACAACCATACCAGTCAAGAACGTAGCCTTCATTTGCCCAAGATTAGACCGTTTGCTCCTTTGTCTTGACTCTTTGGATTTTTAATTAGCATACTACACTGATGGACAATTACTAAGGACAGATGGTAATAGCAGCAATAGTAAGCACGAAATGGAAGCCAAAGAAATCTGGTAATTTGAATATGTGCAGGATACAGTAAGACGTGTTGTGCATATGCAAATTTTGGATTCATGACATTGTTCATCATGTGATAGCATGAGAGTGGTACTGCATACAGGCCGGCAAACATAAAAGAAGAGGGCCAATGTCCTACAAGTGGTGTCATGGTGTGGGCAGGGATCATGATCAATGGCCGTACGTCTCTCTATGTGGTTCCAACTGGGACTATGACTGGTCAACGATATATTAATGATATTCTGCTGCCTCATGTTCTGTGGTGCTATAGGTGATAAATTTGTTTTCATGGATGATAATGCAATATGTTATCGAACAGTCGCTGTCCAAGAGTTTTTAGAGAAGTAGAATATTCAACCAATCGGATGGCCAGCATGTTCTCCTGACCTAAATCCCAATAAAAATGTTTGAGATGCCTTAGGGAGGAAACTGCTGGCTGACAATTTCTTCCAATAAATGAGGAAATCCTCATCCATGCTCTGACAGAGCAATGGGATGAATCACTTAACAATAACTGCCCGTTAATGTTGTGCAATGCATGAAAGGACACATGGAAGCTTGCATCCCTTTCTTGGTGGCCATATTTCGTATTAACATCTTATGACGGAATGTCTGCGGATGGTAACTACATTTTTTCCTTTTTACGCATTCGGCACCAAATGACAGCTTTGTCCTCTGAGCACTTTTTTATGCTTTCTAGATTTCAGAGCGCAATAAATTGTTTGTAATGTTCTAACATGCTGGTATTAGCTAATTGCACTTGGCATCCAATCACACTTACTTTTTTATGCACTACGTAGCCCTTTGTGATCCATCCTTAGCAGTTGTCTACCATAATCACGATTTCATGAAGAAATGATTGTTTTTTAAATTATTTTTTAGATCTATTTTGATTATACCTTAAAAGTTATTACTTCCTCCCATTTTAAATTTAGTAGCTAAAATAGTATGTTAAATCAAAACTTAATTTTTTTTTACATTATATTATTCGCGGATTATACGCCGCTGCAGATTAAACGAAGAGTTTCTCTCTTCAGGCCAATTTTATGAGCTGCATATTATACTCTGCCGCGGATAATACTCAGGAAAATACAGTAGATTAATGTATTTACCTATTCATAATTCTTTATATTTCAGGTAGCCGATTGCATTTGTCTGATGTCTCTTGATAAGTACAATGCTATTCCAGTGGATACTCATATTTGGCAAGTTACTTTAAGGGATTATTTACCACACCTAAAGAATTCTAAAACATTAACCAGCAAAATCTTTCAAGAAATAGGTATTGATTTTTCTGTGTCATTTCTTTTGCTTGGAAAAGTATTATTTATCGTACTTTAAGTGTTATCTGTTAAAACTTTCATTAATGAAAATGCTAGCTTGGTATTTTCATATAATTTTTTCCTCAGTTTTTCTTGCATTAAAAGTTCGTTTCTTTTTATTATTACAGTAGAGTCCTGGTTATCCTGCATAAACAAAAAGACAGGCTGATAATAGGGAGGGTGAAATTTATGAAGAAATAAAAAAACACTAAAATAAATTTACAAATCAATTTAATGCATTGATATACATACAGAAATTTTAAATGTAAAGGAGTTCAGGATAAATGAAAAAATCTAGTGGTCTTCATCTGCTTTCTGCCTTGCTCAGGGCCAACAAGAGGTCTTGTCAGCCAAGTCAGAAACTAGGGTCGAGCATCTTGGAGGGGAAGGGGGGGGGGGCAACTAAACTGACTTGACTCTTAGCAACCCTGGCCTTGCGGATATATCTCACTTCTTTGCTGCTATCTCTGGAGCATAATGTTGTCAACAACCCTGACTAATAGCTGCTCAGAGTATGTAATGGCTACTTCAAAAATTTGCACTTCTTCTTCGTCAACTATTTTATGGTACCGAACAGTCTCAGATTCTTTAACATCTTCAGCATCATTGTTGTGACCAAACCTGTCATTTGAGCAATCAGGACAAGTCAGTTGACCCCTCATGAAATTTTGAGAAACAATGAAATTCTTTTTACAGTTTTAAGTACAAAAAGAAGAAAAAGACTTCATTTGAAGTATGCTGTTCAGTTTTGGTCACCTTATAGGGGACATAATTCAGTTGTTTAAATTTATCAAAATGAAAGGTGTTGATGGCTTGGATTTTTGTGCAGAAAGCAGGACAAGGGGTCATTGTTTTGAGCTACTCAAGTCTCAGGCTAATCTGGAAATTAGAAAAAATTATTACTTTAGTAGGATTGTGTAGGCATTTGGAACAGTTTTCTGGAGGAGGTAGTAATGAGTAAGGAGTAGATAGCTTTTATGAAGGCTATTGATCTTCATTGGGGAAACTGACTTATAAACTGACTAGGACCAGCCTACCTGAGCCCATAGCCTGTTGCTGGTCATCACATTTGTATTTGAATTGATGGTGAATTTAATTTTTATTTCATTTAGTCTGAATATCTACATTTTATTATTTTTCACATAGGCAACTTTTATCGGGAAAGGTTTGGTGATTATGCTGGTTGGGCAAATACAGTAAGTATTTTCTTTTCCTCTTTACTTTTATTTAATATAGTTCAGTAATTTTTCTAAACACTCAAGTGTATATGTTATACATCCAATATGAAATCCTGCTTAGAATTAGATGGTGGACATTAGGAAACTATATTCCAAACTGGTTACTTGTCCAATCACAATTACATGTACTAATGAAATAATATTTCTGAGCAGGAAATCCATGTAAATGTATCAGCATGGAGTCAAAATATCTGTTTGTAATTTTCTATTTTTCTCAGCACTTTTTCAATGCCAAAATCTAACTTTTGAAAATTAATGTATAAATCTGCATTAAAAAAAAAAAAAAAATCATTATCAGCAATGAGATAAAGGTGTATTCCAAAAAATATTTCTAGGGGTTATAAGTTGCAAGATTCTTGAAAGTCATTATTTGTCAACAAAGGGTAATGATACAACTTTTTTGGGTGAAGCAACTCAAAATGAACTGATGCAATTGTTGGGAATTCCAAATAATATTATCAATAATTCATGTTTATTTTGATATATTTGGCTTTAATTAAATCCCTATTTTCTTTTATCTTGCAAAGTCACAAATGCTAATTTCAATGTCTGTAACGTATTTCCCGATCTTAGACACGTGCGTGCCTTACGTCATGAAATGACGAAGTTCCTTTTTCATTTGATTGGCCGCCGTTCTAACATCGAGAAATGCGCATCTCAAATGCATGTCTTGAAATCCATGCAAATGTCAATGGCTGGCTATATATGTTGCTTCGGTAGCTCACTCTCTCTCTCTTTTAAGGCGCCGTATTTTAGTTTCATGGTCGACCAAGTCGGCTGTTTGCCGTCATGCTCTCAATTAGGCATTTCATAATTGTAAACTTTATCTGCAAACCTTAAGTTCAATTACTGAATCCTCGATTACATAAATGACTCTTCATTTGTCATATTACAAATTTACAAATAATGGTTTTGCATGTTTTACTAAATTATCTATGCTTCGAGAGAACTTATTTTGCAATTTCATGTTTCATATGTAAATAGCTCGCCAAGGATATCATTGTATTTTATCACCATGGAGGAAATAAAAAGAAATAATTTCAACAACAGGTATTATTTTCTGCAAAAAACTCCAATTACACTCTGCAACTCAAAAGGGCACTAATTAAATTAGTCATCGGTGCGATAACTTCATTGATAAAATCTCAACGCACAGTATGGTTATGGGCCCAGCGCCCTCCTCGCATTTTATATTTGGAGTTGATGAATGAAACGTACATTTCCTGGTGATTTATAAAATTTATCAGACGGCAGGCCCTGAAAATTCAAAATGGAAATCAGAAAACTGAATCGGGACAACTACGCCACGTGGACCGAAGATATGAAGGCAGTCCTGATGTCAAAGAACTGTTAAAGACTAATTTTCGGAAGCGAAGTAGAGCCAGCAAAAGATTCTGCCTTACTTCAAGATTTCCATAAGAGAAGTGATAAGACGTACAGCATGATTTATTTAAATGTAAGTTCGGAGTACAAACCTCTAATCAGTGTTGTAGAAATACTGAAAGAAGCTTGGAGGAAATTAGAAATCCACTTTAGACCTGATTCAAGAGCAAGAGTAATCGGCCTCACAGACGAGTTTTTTTCATGCCGAATTGACGAAGGTGAAGAAATCAATATTTACGCTTCAAGATTGAGAAAAATAATGAAACAACTTCTAGATGCCGGTAAACCAGTTTCGAGTTGCTATGAAGCTTTTCAATTTATCCGATACTTACCTGCTGAATTCGAAGGAATAGTTCAGTCTATATATCGGTAGGAAGATGCTGATTTCACATTCGACAAAATTCTCAAAGAACTTTTAGCCAAAGAATCCCGGTTGCAACAAGTTCAAAGAGACCGCAGTGAATATTCAAGTTCTGCATTAGTCGTCTCCCGTAGGACTTTAAATAGTACGAAAGTCAAACAGTGCAAGTACTGCCATAAAAATGGACACACAGAATCAAAGTGTTTTAAAAAGAAGAAGTCAAAAGAAAATAACTTCATATGTTCTGCATCAGTAGCGGAAGATGATCTAAAATTGTGCTGGGCTGTGGATTCGGCATCCACAAATCACTTTTGCAACAACAAGAGACTGTTTCGAGATTTCCAGCCCGTGAAACAATATAGAATAGCTACCGCTCTTCAAGGATCCACCTGCAAAATCGAGGGAAAAGGAACAGTGGTCATGATCCTGAAAAACAAAGGTAACACCGAAGGAGTGACTTTAAATAATGTTCTGTATTCTCCCAAATTGTGCAGAAATTGAATTTCAGCTTCACTAATTGACCGTGCTGGTAATTCTTTTTATTGTAGAGGTGGTAAATTTATTGTGAAATCTAAATGTAATAGTCAAATCGTTCTTACAGCTAAATTGAAAGAGGGTTTTTATATTGTTAATCCTACGTATCCTCATTTTAATTGCTTTTGCTAATTTCGTACAGAATTCCAAAAATGATAAAAGTAATGAACGTGTGACTAAAATTTCAACTTTGAAAAACGGTGCTAACAAATCTAAAACTTCGGTAATGAAAAGGAAAAGTAAGACTTTTCCGAAAAAAAAGCAGGTTTAAATTCCGACACTAGAAATTTTAACAAGAGTTCAAAATATAGCCAATCTGGTGAAATTAAAAATACTAATGTTTCTAAAAGTATTTTTACGGATGTTAAATTTAATGAAATTCATAATGAGGCGCAGAGTCTTGATACCATTCCTACACCTGTTCCGGAATTAGGAAAATCAATTTCTGCAAGCTCGAGCCAGATTCTGAGTCCCGCTAAAATTTTCTGGGTTAGAAAAGCCATTCTTCGTCCAGATAAATCGCGTACAAAAATTTATTGTTCAATAGAGGGTTCAAATGCTAGGTAAATGCTTAGTTTTTGTTTCGCTCCACCAGATCGCGCCACCATTCAATCTGTACATATTTCTTATCCCTTCTAATAAAAATTCACTCCTGTTATTGACACCAAACTAGCATGTTGTGTCTGTCACTCTGCTTTAGATAAATAATCTTGACAGGTTATGGGTCGTCGCACGAGCTTACAACTGCGTGTAAGAAATCTTTAAAGTTGCTCATGATATAAGAGAAGCAATATTTCTTTTCTACTTACGAGGCAACGATCGTCGCGGGAAGTTTTTCGCCATTTCGTAGTTCGGCGGGAAGACAGCGTTAGTACGCCGCCATCTTGGAAGAATGGATTTCAGCCGCCAGATAAAGCCTCTTTCCGGTGAAGCAGATTGGCCGATGTGGAAACGGAAAATACGTGATCTGCTAGATTATCATGAAGGTGCAACTGAAGTTATAGATGGAAAATTGGAAAAACCAGAAGCCATTACTGCCACGGCACAGTAGTCAGAGAGGAAGCAGTATAAAGAACGCTGCGATTTATACCGAAAAGCGAACAGTTACGCTAAATCTATGATCGCAAGCACGGTAACCGATGTTGTATATCAGAAGATTATGGATAAAGAAACAGCTTATGAAGCTTGGGAGTCCTTAAAACAACAGTTTGAAGCCAGTTCAAAAGACCAGTTGTTTAAGATATGCACAGAGTTTTTTGCTTTCAGTTGGATCCAAGGTGATGATGTTTCTACACATATAGCAAAATTAAGAAGTCTCTGGAATGAACTAAATAACGGCCTTGAAGCTAGAAACGAGAGTAAGTTGCCTGATTTAATGCTAGTCTGTAAAATCTTGCATATTTTGCCAAGTCAGTTTGAAACTTTTCAATCTAGTTGGATGCTATTAGCAAAAGATGACAACAAATCTTTTGAAGAATTAACAGTATAGTTATGCATGTTTGAAAGAAATTTTACAAAAGCTGAAGATAGCAAAGTAGTTCAGGAAGCATTAGTAGCAGCAAAGCCTAGTAAGTTTAAAACAAGAAAAGGAGATTTCTGCAATTACTGTAAGCGCAGGGGCCACTGGGTAAAGGACTGCAAAAAATGGATTTCTGACGGAAAACCTGCAAAGAACCAATCCAAAGATCCAGTATCGGCAAACATAGCACTGATGTCCGTTTGTGAGGAAGCCTGTGCAGCAGAGACTAGTTCAACAGCATACTGGATTGACAATGGAGCAACTAGACATGTCACAAACTGTTCCAGGTACTTTATTGATTTTATGAAATTTAATAATCCTTGTGGCATTAGAGCTGCTGGAAATGAAACATTAGAAGCACTAGGGAAAGGTACTATCAAGATAAAAACTACAGTAAATGGAAAATGTCAAGAAGTTTTTCTAAAAGATGTGTGGTACGTTCCACAAATTAGTCGGAATTTATTTTCTGTACTCGCTGCACAAGACAGAAATAAGGAAAGTACATTTTTGTCTACCCCCACAGAGTGCTGGTTAAAACTCCACAAAGAAGCAGTGCTTTATGGATCTCGGCGCATCAGTGGTACTTTATTCAAAGCAGATATTGAGCCCATCTTACCTGAAAAGGCGGTAGAAGTGCATACTGCTGAAGTGGACAGCTCCTTATTACAGCTATATCACGAGAGATGGAGTCACCAAGACAAGCGTCATGTTAGAAGCATTCTCGAAAAAGAATTAGGCATTAGTGTAAACCTAGACAAAGAACTTTGCGAGCCTTGTGTTTATGGCAAAGCACACAGATTATCCTTTGGCACTAGAAAAAAGGTCTCTGAGCCAGGTGAGCTTATTACGGCTGATGTTTGTGGACCTTTTGAAGAGTCGTTTCAGAAGAAAAGGTATCTTGTGCTCTTCAAAGATAGTTTTACAAAGTTTCGATATGGCTATGTTGTGAAAGAGAAATCTGAAGTCAAACAGGTACTGGAACAAATGCTTGCACACGCTAAAGTACTAGGACACTCTATAAAAGAATTTCTGAGTGATAACGGTGGCGAGTTCGACAACGAGGATGTCCGAAAAATTTTGCGTTCCAGAGGCATCACCCAACGGCTAACAGCACCATTCACTCCTGAACAAAATGGTCACAGTGAGCGTGAATTTCGCACGATCGTTGAAATGGCCAGAACTTTCAGGTATGCAAATTCAGAAGCAGACTTTCCTCCCGCAATATGGGCTGAATTAGTAAGTTCTGCTATTTACATACTTAATAGGACAGGCAAGTCCTCAATAGAAGATGCAAGTCCTCATGAGCTTTGGCTGAAAAGAAAACCACGGCTGAGACACCTAAGAGTTATAGGATCCACATGTTACGCTCATATTCCTAAACAAAAACGGAAGAAAATGGATAGGAAAGCCATCAAAGGCTATCTAGTCGGTTACGATGGAGATGAACGCTACAGAATATATATCAAAAGAGATCATCGTGTGATTCTATCGAGAGATGTGATCTTTCAAGAGAAAGCGAGTAACTGTAATGAAAACTCAGAGCTATTGCAAGACGGAAAAGAGCTCAACCAGGGAAAGAATCCTGAGAAACAAGTTGAAATTAAGGAATTTTCTAAGCAAGATGTTGGAAATCATGAAACTGACAGTGAAGAAGATGCCGTTGAGTCTATCCCTGAGATGCAATTAAGAGACCGCTCACAGCTGCAAAAACCTAAGCGCTTTGAAGACCACATGATGGAAGCTGAATCATATGGATATGAATGTGAAAATCCAAATACCTATGCAGAAGCAATTAATTCCAAAGATAGTGGGAACTGGAGGAAGGCAATGCATGATGAAATGCACTCGCTTGAAGAAAACAGCACATGGGAGCTGACTAATTTACCAAAGGAAGCAAAAGTAATACCCTGTAAATGAGTATATAGGTTGAAGACAAATCCAGATGGAAGCATCAACAAATATAAAGCTAGACTCGTTGTGAAAGGTTTCACTCAACGTCAAGGAGTTGATTACAACGAAACATTTAGCCCTGTAGCAAAGTTGGCAAGAATACGTGCAGTACTAAGCATGGCAGCTGAAGAGAAAATGCATTTGACACAATTTGATGTTTCAACAGCATTTTTGTATGGAAACCTAGAAGAAACAATTTTTATGCAGCAACCAGAAGGTTTTGAAGACGGCACAGAGAAAGTCTGCAAACTTAAGCGTAGCTTGTACGGCCTGAAACAATCACCACGTTGCTGGAATAAATGTTTCGGACAGTTTCTTACAGATCTGAACTTCAAAGTAAGCGAAGCTGACCCATGCTTGTACATCAGGGAAACCAAGAAGGGCAAATTGCTCATAGTTTTATATGTAGATGATGGCCTAGTTGCAGCAACTAACCAAGAAGATGCTGAAACATTCTTACGAAAATTAAAAGAAAAATTCAAGATCTCAGAGGGAGAAGTGTCCTGCTTTTTAGGCCTGGAGATCAATCGCAATAATGACCATTCAATTACGGTTAGTCAGAAGGGATACACAAGAAGAATCCTTCAGCGTTTTGGATTTGAAAATTGCAAACCTGTCGCTACACCAATGTTGAAAGACTCTGGATTACAAGAATCTAGTACAATGATTGATTTTCCATACAGACAGGCTGTTGGTGCTCTAATGTACCTCATGGTAGGAACCAGGCCAGATTTAGCCTACAGTGTAGGATTTCTGTCAAGATCCCTTGAAAACCCATCTGCAGAAGATATAGTAAGAGTAAAAAGAGTGTTTCGCTACTTAGTTGCTACAGTAAACTATGGAATTACATATCGTGAAACTGTTAAGAAGGGCGTGCTTCTGTGTTATAGTGACTCAGACTATGGAGGATGCACTATAACAGGCAAATCAACTTCCGGATATGTAATGATTTATGCTGGAGGAGCTATCTCTTGGCGTAGTCAAAGACAAGCGGTTGTTGCTACCTCAACCACTGAAGCTGAAATAATAGCAGCATCAGAAGCAGCCAAAGAAGTGATTTGGCTCCGCAGACTCTTCCAAGGTATTGTCAACCTAAGGGAAGTGCCAACACTTCAAGTGGACAATAGTGCAGCTGTAAAGCTTTCACACAACCCAGAGTACCATCGACGGACAAAACACATTGAAATAAGACATTTCTTTGTACGGGAAAAGGTCCTTGAAGGAAAGCTAAATGTTCAACAGGTGTCGTCTGAAAAGCAAGTGTCAGATATCCTGACAAAGCCTTTGATGAAATTGAGACTATTAACATTATGTGAACAAATGGGACTGTTTTAAAAGTAAACGAAAACTATTTAACAAGGGAAAGTGTTGAAACAATGTTAAACTTAGTTTTTGTTTCGCTCCACCAGATCGCGCCACCATTCAATCTGTACATATTTCTTATCCCTTCTAATAAAAATTCACTCCTGTTATTGACACCAAACTAGCATGTTGTGTCTGTCACTCTGCTTTAGATAAATAATCTTGACAACGTTCACACAAAGATGTGGAAAAATTCTGAAATTCCCGTAATATTGAGTATGTGAAGAAAAATTTTAATTTTAGCCGTAAAAATCATTTTTCTGGCATTGTAGATCCAGACATGGCGGAATCTAAATTATGACTAGAATCTTGCATTTTCTCATTAATTGGATTGTTATTTCCAATTTTAGTATGTAAAATGAAATGGTTGCATTATCAGTTCGAGATAAAATGCACATATTCACATGCATCTTCAAGAGAAACCATTAATGTATCACAGCCACAAGGATTCAAGGATCCTTATAACATTGAATATGACTGTAAATTTTATCGAGCGTTATTGTGTTAATTCTTTATGTTGATAACATTGTTGTGTTTTGTAAAAATGAACAATACTTAAATACTGTCACTTCAAAACTCCAATCTAAATTTGATATAAAAATGCTAGGAAAAACTAGTAACTTCTAGGAGTTGAATTTGAAAAAAGCAACGGTAATTTGTTCATTCACCAACAGACATACATCAACAATGTATGATACTTATAAGAATTTCAATTTCCCAATTGTTTCATTGCCTATAGGAGTTGGTACATTGCTTTCAAAAACCCAATGTCCGGATTCAAAAGAAGAGATTGAAATGGTTTTTAAATTTCCCTATCATAACATTTTGGACTGTATTGCTTTTGTTGCGAGTAGAAAACGGCCGGATTTAAGTTACGCCATAAATATCTTGTCTCAATTTCAATCGAATCCAGGACTTATACATTGGAATGTTCTACTTAAATTACTCGGGTATTTAAGCTATTCAAGCTCGTTAAAACTCTGTTTATCGGATGTTTCCGATTTGAAAATTGAATGTTTCAGCGACGCTGACTTCGCTGCAAATCGCGATGACAGAATTTCAATCGGTGGTATGATTCTTTTTATCGACAAATCTCCCATAATTTGGAAAACATTCAAGCAAAAATGCGTCAGTTTATCCACTATGGAAACGGAGTATGTGTCGTTAAGAGAGGCAGCAAAAGTGCTTATCAGGATTGTTCGCATTTTATATGAAATTGTAAATTTAAAGTTAATCAACTTGAAACCTAATTTCAAATTACTCTGCAACAATCAAGCTGCAATTAACTTTTCAAATTATTTAATAGAGAACTGTAGAACTAAGCATATTGATATAAAATCACATTTCTTGAGAAATTTAATTGATGAAAATTTGTTTGATTTAAATTACGTTAATACGAAACAAAATTTTGCGGATCTTTTCACGAAACCTTTAAATAAAGTAAAATTAAATTCTTTTTTCAAAACCTTTTTGGTTTAAAAATTTCAAAGTTCAACAGCACTTGAGTGTTTCTTGGCAAATTTTACTACAAACAAAACTTTTCATGAACAAATGTAATTACTTTGTCTTTGAAAATGAAATTTGGTACATTTGTACTTGTTCATATGTATTTTTGAATTGTATCTTTCATTTTCTCAAATACCTATCGGACATGACTTTCTGGAGCAAAAAGGACTTTTGAAGCTTCAACCTATTTCTGATGTCATGCCAATGACTTCACATATTTTAAAAGTTTAATTGCATTTGTAGAAAAAAAATTTTTTTGTTTGTAATATTTAGATACATTGTGCTTTGCAAGAGGCGGGCCCTGTTTTGAATTCCAAATAATATGATCAATAATTCACGTTTATTTCGATATATTTGGCTTTAATTAAATCCCTATTTTCTTTTATCTTGCAAAGTCACAAATGCTAATTTCAATGTCTGTAACGTATTTCCCGATCTTAGACACGTGCGTGCCTTACTTCATGAAATGACGAAGCTCCTTTTTCATTTGATTGGCCGCCGTTCTAACATCGAGAAATGCGCATCTCAAATGCATGTCTTGAAATCCATGCAAATGTCTATGGCTGGCTATATATGTTGCTTCGGTAGCTCACTCTCTCTCTCTTTTAAGGCGCCGTATTTTAGTTTCATGGTCGACCAAGTCGGCTGTTTGCCGTCATGCTCTCGATTAGGCATTTCATAATTGTAAACTTTATCTGCAAACCTTAAGTTCAATTACTGAATCCTCGATTACATAAATGACTCTTCATTTGTCATATTACAAATTTACAAATAATGGTTTTGCATGTTTTACTAAATTATCTATGCTTCGAGAGAACTTATTTTGCAATTTCATGTTTCATATGTAAATAGCTCGCCAAGGATATCATTGTATTTTATCACCATGGAGGAAATAATTTCAACAACAGGTATTATTTTCTGCAAAGAACTCCAATTACACTCTGCAACTCAAAAGGGCACTAATTAAATTAGTCATCGGTGCGATAACTTCATTGATAAAATCTCAACGCACAATAGCAATGCTGTGGGAAACTTATTTAAAATAGAATGTTACATACGAGCTTCATTGTTCTGCAGCATTCTGGAGGACCAGATTAGTATTCCTGAGCAGCTTTGATTTTGTATTTGGTATTTTGATCAAGAGACATCTAACATTGAAAAGGTTTTATGAAATTCATATAGAGTTAAAAGGTGTTTGTTGAACGCAATATTCAGGAGATCCACAAAATTGTACCACAGTGCAAGCGTGCTTATATCATTGGAAGGAAATTGTGAATGCTTGTGCATATATGTATGATGGTGTACAGCCATCTTTACTAAATGTGAAAAATAAAAGAAGTTGTTTTCCACTGTTCCCTAGATCAACTGTTTAATTGAAAAAATTAAGGTTGTTCTGAGCTATGGAAAAAGAAAAGCATAGAAAAAAATGCGATTTCAAAAGGGAAATCTTTACTAATAATAAAGCTGAAAGTCTGTCTCTGGATATCTGGATCTCTATGTCTGTTACATGGATAGCGCCTAGACCGTTCGACTGATTTTCAGGAAATGGGGCACAGAATTAGTTCATAGCATAGGGGTGAGCATCTCAAAGCCATTTTTCGAAAATTCTATTTTGTTCTTTTTCTATTCCAATTTTAAGAACATTTTATTGAGCAATTTATCATATCGTGGACGAGTAAATTACCAAACTATCATAATATGGAACCGTAACATGGGTGAGCAAATGAACACAACAAATTGAGGAGAAATTCATCATCCGTTATTTGTAAATATACAGGCGAACCGAATGACCTTTTCTTTTTTATACTACAAGCAAAGTCGTATGGGTACCACTAGTAATAAATGAAGTATAATAAATATTTCCACATAAATAAGTTGGAGATAAGCCAAATGACTTTCCCATTAAAATACAGTATAACTTTGATTTAATGATATTTGATTTAGTGTTTTCGTCAATTTAATGATGCATTTCATTGGTTTGTATTTGATGCATTGAATGTTTATGCTCCTCGATTTAACGATATCCTTGACTAAACGATAACTTTTTCCAGCCCTTGACAATCATTAAATCAGGAATATGATGTAACTCAATTCAATCCATCAAACAAAATTTAAATAAATTTTAACGTATGTTTGCATTGTCCTGGGAGTTTTTCGCTCTGTTCCTGTAATCACTGCAATAGCTAGAAGAGCATTTAGAATGATTGGAAACCAACAAAAAACATAACAGCATTCATTCCATGAATCAAGAATGACTTAACTTATGGATAGCTCAGGATTCAAAATGAGTGGTCATTAGTCATATTTTGGAACTAAGTTTTAGTTTAACAACCATAATTTAATTACCAGTTCTTCTCTTTGACTCCTATAAAAAAGCTAATTTGATGGTTGTAATTTTATGCCCAGTCCTCATTTTTACTAGCTTTATATAAGATGCAGAAAACTTTGCTTTAGCTACTTGAATTATTCTAAAATTAGCCTTAGCAGAAATTTTGGCCGCTAGGAAAAAAAATAGTTGCCAATGACCCCAAACTTTTGCATCTCAGTTTTGAACTTTACTATCAAACAGCATATTGTGTCAAGCATTGACTTAAAGAGGTAAAATAGATGCATTATATTTGAAAGGCAATAGGAAAAATGTAAAACAATTGACAATGGTATTTTAAAGTTGCTTTTAAGCTTTAAAGTATTGTTGAATATACGGAGAACAGGAGAACGCTGATTGTTCATTGAAAAAAAAAAAAGAAACATCCCTATTGATTTCGAGAGAAATATGTAAAAATTACATACGAGGTCACTCTCCATGTCACCAAATTACTTCGGTTCTCTTTATAGCTTCCCACAATCTTGTTTCATATCCTGCTTCCCACAATTTTGAATCGTTTTTATCGTTTCCCCAATTAAGGTTTGACCTTGTGCACTTTTCTACTTTGCAAGTATATAAAAGACAAGATTGCTTTTTGTTTGCATCAACTGGTTTTGTGTTGTTTATTTTATCACTCTCACCATCTTCGCTTCGTCAAGGAGGCTATCAACATTTTTCCTGAGCAACCTATTTCTGTGGAGTGCGTCTTTGATTTGGACACCATTAGACTGATATTTCATTTGTCAACCATTTCCTTCATTTTTACATGTTGGAGCATAGTTGCAAAATACGATTAATGAAAGTATTGTGAACCAACAGGTTGATGAAAGACCATTTCAAGCGATTCTTGAGAAAAAGACTCAAATCAAAATCTTTGCTTTAGTGACTGTGGTATTAGATGTTGAAAAAAGTCCAAGCTTGGATGGATACCGCTGCTACAAGGGATAAGACCAACAAACGGAAATATAGAACATTCGTTTGTAGAATTTTTTTTTTTTTGGTGAGATACAGTTTTACCTTTTTTTTTCCGAACTTCATTTTACCTCTAAGGATATTGATGAGTTTAATTTTTCTTATTCAGATTTGTTTAAAACAATGTTCTTTTGTGTTTAATGGTAGATTTTATTCTATGGTAGAGGGTCCTTCTATGAGAAACCCTCATAGCCCCATTCTTAGTGATAGTTACATGCATTACTTTAAGGTTAAGCTGTTCCACAAATTACAGTTTTAATTTTATGTTCGCTAGGTTGATGACGATTTCGTTCTTATGAACTACTAGCTGCATTGCCCGACTTTGCCCGGTCTACCTTGAGAATAAAAATTGTGTCAAGTGATATGCTCATATATTCAACAATCAGGCTTAAATAAAAGAAAAAAAAACATCATGAAAAATTTCCCTTCCAAACAATGACAACAGATATTAAAATACTTTAAAGAAATTAAAATAAAATGAGAAAGATGGATTTAAAAAGTGTAACCGTGGAAACACAAAATAAAATAAGTTTAAGAATTGAAAATGAGAAAGATGGAAATAAACGCTGGATTCAAAAAGCGTTACCGTTTAAACGTAAAATAAAATGGTTAAAAACTTGAAAACAGATTTTTGAACTTCATTTAATTCGCTTGTAACTTGTTTTCTAATGGAGATAGAGGGTTAAACTTACGACCATAGGTCGTGTTAGATCTGGAGTAAAAAAAGCAGCTTTTTCCAATGGTGTCAAAAAGAAAACTGTGGGACAATTCCTTCACTTTTTATTAATAAATTTAATGAAGAAAGTAGTGCCTAAATTTCAGCTAAGCCTAAACGAATTCGAGCTAAAAACGTAAATAACTCTCACTGTAATTAAGTTAGATCATTGAAATAAATTACGTAGAACGCGGAAAATTCTGCTCTTTCCAACAATATACAATATTAATATATGCAAGTAATTTTTCACCCCCATATTCAGAAATTTATGTGAAAATTGGGCCTAAATTGGAATAAAACAAGAATGAATCACCAAGTTTTTTTCGAACCGGTCTGCAAACCTTTTCAGGACTTAAGGAACAAACTGAAAATTTCAGCAAAATCGGCGAGGTAGTTCTCGAGTTTTGCGAGTTTAAGCACACAGACGATTTTTGGAGACTTCATTTTATACTCTGTAGAGATAATAATCTTAGTGTTATAATTTAGATGTTAGTTCTTTTACATTCCATTGATCCTCATATTCAATTCTCATATGAATTAGAACAAAATAACTGCTTTCCCTTTCTCGATGTTCTCATTTCTTGAGCTTAATTTGATTTTGAAACTACGGTTTATCACAAACCTTTTGCTGTTTCTTTACCTCCTCATAGACTATGGTCTCATCCACCCAATCAAAAATATTCTGCTTTTAATGCTCTTGTTGATCGTGCTATTAAGACTTGTTCTTCAGAGGAACTTCTTAATTCACAACTTAACTATCTTACAGCTGTGGCAATTGATAGACTATCCACTCACTTTGATTGATTCCACATTCCATTTATAAAAACTTTCTAAAATATCCCAAATTAATGCTTGTAACAGAATTTTCATCACTAAGAATGTGGTTGTTTTTCCATTCTTTCCTTCTGTTAGTTTTCAAGTCACTAAGATACTTAAACATTTCCAATTCCAGGTTGTGTACTCTCCACTTAATAAACTTTCATTATCGTGTCTTAAGGATTCTATTAATCCTCTTAATGGTAGTGGAATTTATAAAATTGGTTGCATTTGCTGCCTTGACTGTATCAGACAGCCAGCCAGCCGTTCTTTGAAATTTCGTTTAAAAGAGCATAAAAAT
The DNA here is from genome assembly GCF_026930045.1 of Uloborus diversus. NCBI lineage: Eukaryota > Metazoa > Arthropoda > Arachnida > Araneae > Uloboridae > Uloborus > Uloborus diversus. Next base: position 165,160,126 of record NC_072734.1, on the reverse strand, counting down.
ATGCGAGAAAACAATAATTGAATAAGTCTAGCATAGTAAGATAAAAATATAAAGTATCTGCACACATAGCTCAAAACTATCTGTAAGAATGAAAATTAACATGCAATGGGTAGGTAAAATTTTTAGTAAGAAATTGCTTTTTGCTTTCAATCATGTCTTCTTGAAAGCAATAATGAACATTTTTCATTAATTTATCTTCAAATTTTGAAGATAATCAGTGTTTAATATAGACACTATTAACAATTTTCAGCCAATGCGCATATCTACAGCAAATGTATCGCCAATGTACAGCACCAAATCTATCTGTGCAGGCGTGTGTCTCAATTATCTAGCTATGAAGTCTAGTATTGCTTAACACTGCTGTGACTCAACTTTAGTTCCTTTGATTTTAACTCTTATAAAATTATCCAGAAATGCACAAATTTGTCAGATCTTGATTTTTGGGAGTCTTTCCACATTCTGAAGAATTGTTCTATTCTAGTTAACGATCTAAAAGCCATTTTGAATTTTTCTGCAGTGTGGCATCCATTTATATAATCTTTTGTAGTTTTCTTTCGTCCTCTTCTTTGAGCTCCTATGGTTTTTTTGTGTTGTATTTGTTTTTGTTATGTCTCTCTTAATTACTTTTTTCTATCTTTACGTTTCGATTTCATGTTTTCTTTTGTGCATGTTTTGCTTTTCTGTTGGTTGTTTTTCCTACATCTTTCTAAGTAATTTTGTAAGCTAAAGAAGTCAGTCTTTAGCTTACAAAATGACAAACAAAAAGTATCGACAACAGCAAGAAGTCCTATTGGGCTTGTGACTTGTGTTTTTACAACAGCAACAAGAGTCTGAAATGCTGGTCATTGCCACTATCTCACTAGTAGTAATAGCAATACTCCTCCTTCACCATTGCTTTCTATTACTACTGCTAGAAACCCATGATGATGATGAAGACGATAACGCTTGAGAGATGAAGCATGAAGAGTAATAACATCATCATCTTGTCACTGCTACTCCGTTGGACTCAACTCAAGAATTCATCCCTTTCAATGTTGCTGCTGCCATTACCACTGATTAGTAGGAAACTATTTTTTTCTATTCATTTTCCTCTTCCTCCTACGATGATGATGGTGAGTGATTTTTTTTTCTTCGGACTATTCTACTGTTGCTTCTGCGTACAAGCCTATCGTTCCCTGTCCTCCAACTACCATGAATTAACTACTGTGATGTCTGAATTGTTCTTTTCAGAATTATTCTTCGATCCTTACAGGATCTATTTCTTTTCTTCCGCCTCCTCCTTTGAAATGCTACTGGGCTTGAAACGGCAATGGACGCTTTGACGCTTCCTTGGATGTCTCCGGAGCTAATGCAGATCAATGTATCATTGTCTTCTTTTACGGACAACGAGATTGTGGAAGATATGTTCTGTATAGTCATTAAAAATTAAACCTGAAACTCTGATTGGTTGCTCTATTCACGTTAAAAAAATTTGTCTATAATTTCCAGACTCCAAACCTTCAACAACTAATTTCTATCAGATATGTTAAAGAAATATAACGTGAACTGAACACATGTGACTGTTAACCAAGAAATGTAAAAAAATCCCCATAGTGTAACAAATATATTATTCTTAATTTAAAAAAAGCCAATTTAATATGTGTCACATTGTTATTTATGTTTTTGAAACAATGATTGAGCCAATATTGGACTGGTAAGACATGTATGTCATATACGACGGTTGATGAAAATTTTAAAACATTATTGTTATCATGAAATAAAATATATTATTAAATGAAATAATGCTTTATTGAATAAAGCAACGCAAGAATCGGTTTTTGACATTTCTTCAGGGTTCCTGTCACTTCAAAAAAATTTTAAGTGACTGTACTGCCACAGGACAGGGGTATATCAACCTTATCACATCAAGTGAAATTCAGATGGTTTCTTGACTTTTTTTTCCCTTTGGCATAGAGATAATCCCTATGGTCCCTCTTTAGGCATTGATAAGACAAAGGGCCTTGCAAACAAATTGTAGAGAAAAAAATAGGCATTTGAATATCTTGTTTTTTACAAAGAGAAAAGAAAAACTGTGTGAAAGCTTTACTCAATGTTCTAAAATTGTATCACTGTCAGGGTGCCCCTCCCCTTCCAAAGGGAAAGGTACACTCCCCTTAAATGTTGCAAAGAGCCCCCCAAAAGGAGAAAAATACCCCAACACCTTCCACCCCTAAAAATTTCAATTCTGCAGTCTGCGCCATGACCTCCCCAAGGTGAGCACCCCTGTCATTGTTAAACATAACATTTCTAATGTCATTACAACTTATCATTACTTAAATGCTTTTGTAACAAGGTTTTTATCATTGTCATAATTCTTTTATAACTAAGTTTTTCTCTACAGGTATTATTTGCTGCTGATCTGAAAAAATTCAAGGAGCCAGATAAAGTGACTAATAAGACTTAAAAAATACAGAATGGGTTTCATTTTAACATGCATATTATATATATATATGTAGTTTAAGGATCAATTGTAATAAAACTTCATATATTTCATTCTTAATAATTTGTAAATTGTATTTTCTGTTTTGTGAAATATTTATTCACTGTAAAAGTTATTTATTTCTGAGTGTCATTGTGAAAGGTTTAAAATTTAATTGTTGGGGTGAAGAATGTGCCCGAATGCCTGTACCAGATTGGGAGGATTCTCTTTTCTAATTAAGTACTAATTTGTTTTTTTTTTTTTTTTGAGACTTATCTTGAGATTATAGTAAATATTTTAATTTTAGTTTTAGAAAACTAACCAAGTTAAACGTTAAAAAGCTATTTATTTGTGTTCATTGAATGGTATCTAAGCGTAAGCTGCTGAACTTTCCTCTAATATTATTATTAGTCGGCAAAAGATCTTAATTTTAGTATAGGCTTGTAGCAGAGTAACTACAATCAAGAGTGGATTTACATAAAAATGAAAAAAATAAATAAAATAATAATAATATTTTAACGCTTTTTTTTTTTTTGAAATTAATATTAGATGTCTTCTGATGTGGGGTAAATTCATACTATGGTTAAGCTTTACCAAGAGCAGGGGTGCCCACATGGGCAGGGTCATGGCACAAACTCGCAATTGAAATTTTTAGAAGGATATATTTTTTTCCATTTGTGGGTGGGAAGCTCTTATTAGGAGGGATGGTTTTCGCGATATTTAGGGGGATGGCACCCTAGATCTTGGGGGGGGGGGCACCTCTGCCATGAGTTGTATGATAATGTGATGCAAAATATATGAGTCTAATCAATATAAAATGCATCAATAGTTTCATTAAAATAAATAGTCTGATTTTACGGCCTTTTCTAAAGAAAAGCTCAGTTTTGGCAAAGATGCGTATTTCCTCAAAGAGCAAGGGCGACACCCACCCCCAAGCACAAAATCCCCCGTATGAAAAGAGAAAAAATGCCCCTCAACCTCCCCCCCCCCCCCAAAAAAAAAAAAAAATTCAGTGGCTGAAGCTGTGCCACCTCACTCACAAGTGGGTAACCCTGGTTTTGGCCACCTTTCCTCACAGTAGACCCTGTGTCCTGGCTGGTTTTTTTTTTATGAGATTGCAAAGTAACTCAAAAATTGTTCGAAAAAAAAAAGAAGCAATTAAACTGAGTTCTAGATTTTGTTCCTTTCAAGCCCCTAAAAAAGTCTGATATAAAAGCTAAAAGATGCGCAGATGCGAAAGACATGCTGCGTAAAATAAACAACGTAAGACAAACGTGAAAGAGTTGCATTGAACGTAACATTAGGCAGTGCTGATGGATTCAGTGCCTGATTATTTCAGTGCCTGACTATTTAAAACTATTTCTGTGGCTAAAATTGTTTTTACCTATGGCTAAAATTGTTTTAGCCAATGGCTAAAATTAAAGTTTGAATACAGGGGGTCCCAAAAAGGTATTTGGCCTAGGGCCTCCCGATATCATTATCGGGCCCTGACTGGATTTACGGTTTTTCTGAGATAGGACAAATCTTGAAATTGCCGTCCCCTCATTTGTTTCCAAGTTTCATATCGAGTTTTAAAAAAAAATAAGGCGAGTTTGCCGGCAAGGACCCAGCTTTCTCCCCCCTTTTTCCGCCATTAACCTAAGTAACTTTTTGTTTACTGGTGCAGTTATTATAATGACTAGTGTTAATAATTGCTGCGTAGCGTTAAAGAAATGCGTTTCATTTAATAATCAAAATACTTTGTATTGCTCTGAGCACGCGTAGAATATCTCGATTGTTTTAAAGAGTGCTGAGTAAAATGATGAGAAAGTTTTCACCGATTTTCTAACGAGGAATCACCGGTTGAGTTTGTCGAACGCAACCATGGAGATGAAAAGACGCCAGAAAAAAAATATCCGTAGTGACGTCATGCGCAGCCTATCTTTTATAAGAATTTTTAATGATCAATTGTTAAGGAATGGCAACAAAACGAAATGTAAACTTTCAATTTTGTTTTGTTGTTGATTTTTGATTTTGGTGAGGAGACTTCTAGAGGTTTTTGAAAACAATTTTCAATTTAGACCAAACACACAATTTCGAAATGTATGTTTCATGTTGTCTATAAATTTCAGCAAAAGTTGGGCATGGTTCAAAAATAAAATGAGAAATTGGTATGAATATTTTTGTTGCAGTTTTCCTAATAATTTTTCATCACTGTAACAAGTTTTTTAAAATCTTTTTCTGAAAACAATTTAAATTTTTTGCCGAAAATCTTTTCTGTGTGCAAAAACGAAAACAAAAAATTTCTTTTGATAAATCATCAGAGTTCTTATGTGTATTTTATGTCTAATGTATTTTCTCCACTTTGTCAATAATTGATTCAATTTTTCGGTAAATCCATCGTACGTAGCAAAGTTTTTTTTTAATAAATACTTTCAGTACATATAATAATCAAGCCTTTCAGCCTCCCACCACTCCTCCCTTCCAAAAAATTGCTCTTGAAATCTATGCATATATCTCTTGAAATCTATTCTACTTGAAATGGACTGCCGTAGAAATTCTTTGGTGACTTTTCCCAGTATATATATATGTTTCATAACTTATATTACATATTTTTCTAACTTATTAACAAAATTTAAATTGTGGCTAAGATTACAGACCTGTATTATGGCATATGACACTAATATGAATTGTATTAGTGCTTTTTTTTTGGGAATAAGTTAATGTTTGATAAGGCTTTTGTCATTTGAAACTATTTTACAAGGAATCTTTCAAAACTCGGAGAGATTATAAAATTTAATTAGTCTATTTTGAACTAAAAATGCTAGATAAAAACTACATTTTTTTCTCAAATATCGCCATTTAAAATCTCCCATTTTCTCCCTTGAAACTTTGACCCAATCTCCTGCTTTTTCATTTCATAAGGTTTGCAGGTCTGAGATGGCAAAGCACATTCAGTTATTTGAGGACAACATGTACATGACTATGTTCAATTGTTAAATAAGGCATAACTTTCCAAAAGTTGTATTGATAGTTTGCATTTGATTTGCTTCTTTCTTTTCAAACATCAAATTCCCACCAAGAGAATAAAATTTCATTGAACTTCAGTTGGAAGTAACACAGTGAAATCTTGTGAATAGTTTCTGTTTGGACACAATTTTCACTGCGTGTATTTATCTTAATGTTCTGCTCTGTAGAGTCTGACCATCGATAGGATGGAAAGGCTAACTTCCACTGTATATGCGGAAATGGACGTATCTATTTAGATTTCATTGATACCAGCTTTCTCAGACATGTGTTATCCTCTAACTAAATTAAGCGTCACATAAATTTATATGAAACACAGGCATCAATTTTTACTTTCCCCTCATTCAAACAGATGCGTCTCAGCTGGATATTTACAAATTCCATAACACCCAATGGGCAGACAGTATTGATTTCCTTTTAAAATGACTTCTATAAAGCTTATGCTTGGTGATAAATGACAAGGGGATGCTTATTTATTTATTTATTTTTTTCAGATTGAAAACCACTTTTCAGAATGACATCATTATCTCAGTTGTCAGAAATACTCATCCTACAAACTAATGAACTTGAAAAAAATGACTCTCTGAAGAGAAAATCGAAAGGTCACCGGTGCTATTTTTGTGGTGAGAGGTTTTTGGATAAAAATATTTTGAGGAAACACATAAGCATACATAAAGACAGAGATTTCTTTTGTGATGTTTGTGGGAAGGCATTTTCTGCTGCATGGGGATTGAAAAAACACATGAAAATTCACACAGGTGAAAGACCTTATCAGTGCGAACATTGTGATAAATCTTTTATTCAGAAGTGTACGTTACAATTTCACATAAAAGCAATTCATTCTAATAAAGCTCAGCCACGATGCAAAACTTGTGGAAAAAAATTGAAATCGTCTTCTTACATGCAATGCTGGCTATGTAGGTATGAAAGCATAAATGATGGCGACCAGATAACAATTGGCAGCCCAGTACTAATCAAAACAGACGAGTGTATCCAGTCTATTACCAGTGAGAGTCATGATTCTACCATTTTAGAGCCAACGGGCGAGCACTCGACAGTTTTAGATACTTCCGAAAGCCCTACGTATGTTATTTCACCATCTGAATCGTTAAAGTTTTCATGTGGATTTTGTAACAAATTATTTTTGACTGATCTACAACTTAAGAAACATCAAGTCGGACATAGACATGAACTATTCTACAGATGTGAACATTGTGGTACAGAATTTAGAGATGCAGTTTCCATGCAAAAACATTTGAAGACTCACTCTAATTTAAAACCTTTTGTATGCCAACAGTGTGGTAAGGATTTTCAAAAAATTTACAATTTAAAAATGCATATGGTTACGCATAAGGAGGGTAGGCCATATGTGTGCAAAATCTGCAGTAATTCATTTAAAACTCTTCCTTGTCTTAAGCAACATTTGATTAGTCATAGCACTGAGCGTCCATTCAGTTGCAAAGAATGTGGAAGTAGTTTTAAATCGCCTCAAGTTTTGAAAACTCACATAATGATACACAATAAAGACAAGCGCCTTTCTTGCAAAACATGTGGGAAGACCTTCACAATTGCAGGCAATTTGCAGCGACATTTTCGTGTTCACACTGGTGAACGCCCTTATCAATGTAAAACGTGTGGTAAAAGGTTTTCTCAATCAAATGGTTTAAAGGCCCATGAATTAATTCACACAAAGCCTGCAAAAGCATATAATGAATGCTTTTGCAATGTGTGTGGGAGGAAATTTAGATTGTTTTCTAATTTTAAAAAACATATGTTATTGCATGGTTAATTATTTTAAGTAAAGTTAATTTTTTTTTTAATGAATCACATTTTTTAAAGAGTTTTAATTTACTACTATGGGCAAGAAAGCATAATTTCTTCAAAAGGATTTTTATTTATTATTGTTGAAGCTAATTTATGTAGAAAATAAAATGTATTCCCGAGTTGGGCTTAGTTTGATTGTTGCTACTTACTAAATAAATCATGCAGAATAGGTTTGTCTGAAAATTTTGTTATGCATATGAAGATAAATAGTACCCCCAAAGCAGAACAGTTTGTGATGTTCTTCAAAGTAAAATCTTTTTACCAAAATTGTTCTGCAAGATAAATTCATACATTATAAGCTTACCTTCAGAACATTGTGAAATGTAACAATTAACAATAATGTAATTGTATAATTGAAAAATTTGGCCTTTTTCAAAAATCATGATTGGAAAATCAAAATAATTTCATACAGGAGTCTGGAGTATGAAATGAACATATTATTTATTTTTTCAGTACCCAGTAGTCTTCCTGCAGAAAAGAGCACAGATTTTAAATTTTAGGCGCACATTCTTGACAGAAAATGCAAAACCTCGTGCTGTATGCAGACACAGAGCTGCCAACTGCTACAAAAAATCTGTAGTTTCTACGTACTACAGCCTTGAGTTGCAATGCTACGAAAATGTGTCCAAAACTTACAATGTTCTTTTATTATAAATAATATCCATATTATTAATCATTTGGAAAATATTGCTTTTGTACTCAATATTGTTTGAAATTTTTGTTTAAAAATAAACAAAAAGAACTTACCATATAAATGATCAAAACCTAAGAAGTTTAATATTTTTTCATGATAAATAGTTATTTTTACTATTGTACATTTTAAAATAAATTATTCATAGCGTCTGTTAGAGTATCATAAATTGTGAGGCTTCCAAAAAGGTTTTAGTGAAATTGTATTTTTACAGCAAATATCAAAAAGATAATGAAAAGTACTAGGGTTCTAAATTACGTTTTGTCAACATAGGTGTATATCAATTTTTATTATGAACAAGTACAATTGGATTACGTTCCTTATGTGTACTCATCCACAAAACTTTTAGGCAAGGACAGAAAAAATATAAACAATTATGTTATATTTTCACTCTCAGAAAAGTATCCTCAAATCTAGTGAAATTTTCTTTGTCTTTGACGAAATGGTTTCTTAATGTTTTTGTTAAATTGTATAAATTTTCCGTCAAATTGATGAAAATTTCATGATTGGTTTCTGACTCTGCTTACAATGAATTGTAAATGACGTAAGTAATCTAACGATTGAAGAATAATTGAAAATAAGCAATGCATTTCTGAGGGTGTTGTTCTTACTGTATTTGTTAAAAAGATCAGGTTTTGTAAAAACTAAGAAAAAATGCTAAATTTAAGTTTTTGCAAAGGCTTGTTATTGTTTCTTTTTTGTACTCTTAAATTAATATGGAGATGGGGCACATTGGTCTGCTTTTCTACTTTTCATTATGTACCATATTAGTGAATTTAATGAGTAGTTCAATTTTCTACAACAAAATTCTCTATACATTTCTCATCATCAGCTTCTTTTGAAAATACCAAATTGATTAACTTTTTAACAAAACCTTCTAAGCGGACCAATGTGCCCCACGCGCAAGATACGTTAGTCCGCCTCGCAGGGCTTGTTGGACTGCGTTATGCAAACAACTTCTGTTATAATTTTAGTGATTAATATTACAGGGTTTCTGCTACGGTCGCATTTTTCGCATAATGCGAAAACACTATCTGAATTGCGAAAATAAAGCAATGCATTTTCGCTTTTTTGCTCAAATAAAAAATAAATTAGTTTTTTAAATAAAGAAGAAATGTATGAGCCTAGAGAGGAAGCGTGCATGGCGATAATCAACTTAATCTTTTTTAAATCTTAGCTAAGATGTTTAAACTACAATTAAGTTCAATAACTATTAGTCTTATCCAGCATTATGTCCCCCCAAAAACTGCTTTATTAGGAGGAGGTAACTGCAACGTTCTAAACACCAATCATGTTTTCTTTTTTTATTTTACGTTTTGAAAGAACTGCTGTTGTACTTATTTCTTCAAGGATGTCACAAATGAAATATGAATTTTATTTTCAACTGGAGATGAAACACACTGAGGCATATATAAATATATGAGAATGTGTAACATTTTAGCATTTTGCTAACATTTTTCCATCAATTTTAGCTTTTATGCTAAAGAACTTTTGAACCCAGCTTAAACCCTGTAATATTATCCAATACTGTAACGAACTATTTTTTTGTGTGTAGAATAAAAAGCTTAAAGTTTAAAGATAAAGTTTAAAGATCAATATTAAACTGATTTTAATTAACAAAACATCTAATTAAAAATCTCAATTTGCATTTTTCATTAGTACTCTTTTTTTTTTAAGATTAAAAAAAACTATTAAATATTCATGAGAAAATTTATGCAGATTAAAGTTAATAAACGATGTGTTAAATGATGTCTGGGAATATAGAAGTGCTACTTCCTGAGCAGACACTGGTTCTGGAAGAACAAGTCATATATCACTTTTATGCATCAATATTTGCTGGGGAGAAAAGCTATTTTTTCTTCATTGCATCACATGAAACAATTCCAAAAAGATATGAATCCGGTTAAACTAATACCAAAAATATTTCTAAGAAAAAGTACAGTAAAATTGACATTTAAAGTTAGTGCATCTTTGTGTTTTAAAATTAAATCTAGAAAATAATAAATAAGATATAATGTTAAGAAAAAGCTTTTTTTTTATTATTCTTTCAATCAATTATTTGTTTTATTTTGTTTCTATGTAGAATGCTCGTTTGGCAAAAATTTATGTTTAATACTGGAACTTAATTACAGCATGTATTGCATATTTTATTCTTTGCAAACAATTTGCAAAAATTTAAAAGAATATTTGAAAATATAAATAATAAAAAAGTGCAGATTTAAAATAAATCTTTTGATAAAATTAATTTAGTAAAATTTTTTTAAAAAATAATTATGAATCATACCTTTGCATTTCCCCCTATGTTTTGAATATTATTATTTCCAAAAATGTGTAGCATGAAATGAATGAGTAATAAACACATATTTAGAATATTGTTTGTGTATTAAGATTTAAGAGAAAAAAAGTTTTTAAATTGCTTGGGGGATGATTGGTACAGTCCACTGTGACCTGCAAAAGACAGAACAACGTTCCCCACTTTCTTCGTCTGAAAAATTGATGTCAGAATTTTTTTCTTTTATGGCAAAAAATAAAAAAGCTGAAAATAATTATAAAATAAACTAACTTTAAGAAAGGAGTTCAATTTTGATCCTTCAATCTTGATGGACTCATTAAAAAAAAATAATAACAAAGAGTTGCAGAGTTCTGAGAATTACTCAGCTCTCCTGAAATAATGCTTTCTGGAATAAAATTTGTTCATTATAACTGTACCTACATGCATACACACAAAACTGTTATGTGTATTTTTACATTTATGTTAAATGTGGGAGGGGGGGTCACAGAAAATTTTGGTGCTCATAAGGGGAAGAAAGGTTTTAAAATCCTGGTTTCGCCTAAATTTTCATTTTTTTTCTTGCCCTAATGTTTTTCACTTCAAAATAGTCATTTTTGTTTTTCCCCGCTCCTCCCATCAGAATATTCATTATTCTCTTCATTTTCACTTCTGAGTTATTCAAACAAAAAAAAAAGAGAGAAAGAAAAACATGATTTTTTGTTTTTAGATTTTAGAAGATGTGTTGTTGCTTTTTAAAATGCTCCCAAAACTGGGGGGGGGGAGCATTGCCCATCTGTGTCCCCCATAAATCCGCCCATGGTTAGGAGGAGGAGAGCTTCAGGGACTTTTATGAATGGTTCAAGCTTGGAGACTGCCTATGAAATCTCTCGAAATTTGTCCTAAAATGAGGAGGATCAGGGTAACTCTCTAATTTTTCGAAAATGAAATGTCCGAAAAAGGCTCAGTTGTAGACAGGCCCGGATCTTCAAATTCAGCCCCCTTCCTCCCCACAAATAATCACCCGGGCCCTTAAAACCCACCTGATTGCTCACACTGGATTGGGCCGTGGGCACTTTTAGTGCTGTGGGCCTCCCCGCACTGCGAAGTGTGCGAGAATGTAGATCCGGTCCTTGTAGACCATGTTCTTTGAAGTGAAAGGGAAAAAAATTATTTAAGCAACTTTTCCCCTGAAAAATTATGAATTTGAGGTCCTAAAAACGTGTGGCGTACAGATCACCATGACGTGGATGATGATTGTCCGGGTCGGAATTCGAACCACGGAAATTTGAGATGCTAACCCAGTGCTTTAACTACTGATCCAAAAGGACCTTCAGGATCGGGGGCAAAGTTAGGTTATGTGCTCTCTGACGTATACCACATTACTCCCCCCACCAAGTGATGGAGCAGAGAAGCAAGAGAGCTATTCAATTTTATTAACAGATGCGGGGCGCTGACAAACCAGTCATTCTGGCTGTAGTTGGGCCGTTGCAATTATATGAGCAATCCGCAGTCAAGAGGACAACTGAGCAAGTGCTCAGTGCTCGAGGAATGGAAGGCCCAAGGCGTATTCCTAACGATACGTTACATGGCGCTATCTGTTGAGTTGCCGGGTCAACATTATGTGGCGTACGGATCACCATGACGTGGATGATGTTTGTCCGTGTTGGAATTCGAACCACGGATCTTTGAGATGAGAAGTCAGCGCTTTAACCAATGAACCAAAAGGACCTTCAGGTTCGGAGGCAAAGTTAGGTTATGTGCTCTCTGATGTACGCCACAAACGCAATCATAAATCATCTTTATAAACGTTTGGAAAAAACATTAGGATTCAGATTTTCTCTCCTAGAACTTTTTTGGAATTGAAGTTTAAAAAACGAAATTTTTGACAAGTTTTAATGTTGTGTGTGGGGGAGAGGACTTGTGGTATTCCCAAGAAATTTTTTTAAAATTTAAGTCCTTTGGTACTTAAATTAACAGAATAGTAGATTATCTTTAAGGGCAAAGAAATGTTTGCAGACCGTCACCCGGAATTTTTTTTAAATTTGTCATAAAAGTAAAATTTTATACGATCTTTAATTATTTAATGGGGACAGTAAGCACTCCTCTGCAAATTTTTTCGTCATTCTGTCCTAAAAGCGCATTTCTTGTCTATTTTTGATAAAGTTAGAGAACGGGATGGGGTTTGGGTTTCTTCCTGGAATATTTTCGAAATTCCTACAACATGCAATTACAGGATATCTCTCAGGATAAGAGTTGGGGTTTAGAGAATATCTCACAGAAATTATTCCACATTGTATTTCCAAAAACGAAATTTTTGGCGATTATAAATGATGATAGAGGTAGGTGGATTAGGGACTCTTTTTGCGGAAATTTGTAGGGAAGAAAGTCTCTGAATCAAAATATAAAATTATCATAGAGGACATTGGGCGATCAGGTACTCTGGTATGAGAGGGGGGGGGGGATTGCTGCAATCCTATTGGGGCAGTTCTCAAAAGGTGGGAGCAAACACAGACCTCAACTTTGAAGCTTTAACACCAAATAACTTTCATTTTAATTAACTGAAAAATTTTTGAGTTAAATTATAATACTGTATAGAGACAAGAATTGACATAAATTATGGAAAAAATGCTCTTTAAATGCCCATAAAAAAATATTTTCTTTGCTAAAAGGCGCAATTTTGGACATACCAAAACGTTAACTGAGCAAATGTACCATTAAAGAAAAATTTTTTAAAATTATTTCCATACGTTTCAAAAAAAATTTAAAGGTATGAATCTTACACTGAATAATTTTTTGTTAATATTTTACACAAATAACAAAAGTAAAGACAGATTATTCACTTTGTAAACGATTTTAGAAAATAGTAAGTTTGAAATTTGATGCATGTCCAAATTTACGATCTTTACAATGCTATTTTTTGAGAACTAAGTATATGATGTTTTCATTTTAAAGGTGTTTATCGAGCCTCGGAATCAATTTTTAATTGTTTAAAAGTGTTTTCATAAGCTTTTATGCAGTATCTTAGAAGAAAAATAATTTTTTTTAAACGTACATGTGAGATGTCCAAATGGCGTTACGATCTTGAAGCCGATAATTCTGTCCATTTATTCATAATTTTTGATGATCTACTGTCTTCTAACCTCAATAAAAAACATTATTATAATGTTATCTTCTTTAATCCATTGGTATTCTGCATAATTAATATGTTACACATTGAACAATACATAAATTACAGTAGAAACATGGCTGCTTATGATCGAACCGAAAGCCATTTTGCGCTAAAATCGCCAAGCAAACCTCCGTTGGCGACAACACAGTATACGATAAGCTAAAGGTTACCAGAGGGGAATTCCAATTTGACAAATGTAGTTTATCGTCAGCTGTACCAGTTTTGGCGACTTTATCACCTGCGCTAGCAATTTTTTTTTTCCCGCTTTTATTATTTTAGAATTCTTTTTCTCTTCTTTCTTTTGGAAACATAATTTAACGATCTCCAAATGGAAATACGAATTTCTTTCTTCAATAATTTTTTTAGACATCATTTTAATTCTTATGACATTAGAAAAAAAATTCATTATTAAAACTGATGTCACTTTTGACAATTGTATTATTTTAATTTGAAGCTTTTTTTTAACCTTGCATAAATTTCTTCAAAATCATTCCAAAACTTTATTAAATGTAAGGAGCAGCATGTATAGCCATTCAAGTATTTCATTAATATCCTCTTTATTATTAAATTGCAAAATTTAAAAAGTAGTAAATAAAATTTTCATTGGAAAAGTCAAAAATCAGATTAACAATTGTCAAAAATGGTGAAACTTGCGTTATGATGATGTCCAAAATCCGTTACCTACAGGAAAAAAATGTCCAAAATCTGTTACCTACAGATTGCTGATTTAATTTGCTAATTAACAATTTTTACAAATACCTGCTGTCTTTTCATGTTCATATATTGTGTTCTAGGTATGCATACTATAGAATAAAATCAAAATTGATGTCAAATTCGAAAATTTTTGAAATTGCTCAAAGTTAACTTTTTTGTTCCCACCTTTTGAGAACTGCCCATTGTCCTTCTCCTGGGTTTGTCCCTTCGCTCAAGGATTGATGCTACTCTAAAATTATGCTATTTTTTCCCTATGTATTTTAATTTTTAAACTATGCAATAGTATACTTTTAAATGTAGAGATAATGTTATCGCGACTTCACAAGAAATACTTCGGGACCTATTTTGGGCTGGCGACCCACAGGTTTTGGGAACCCCTGGTATAGAACCAATTCCACCGGTGACTAACCATCGCGTTCTAATAGAGTTACCGGTAAGCTAATCATATGTAAAAACACATAATGAACATTCACTGCACGAAAGTTCCTTGATGAGGCTTTCTAAACACCATAACTACGGCTATAACTAGGAAAATCAACGGACCAGTTTATCGGTTGTTCTATTCGAACATACTCATTGAGAAGAGAGGGGGGGGGGGGGGGGGGGGGGGGGGGGAGATGAAAATTGTTGAAAGAAAAAGAAATGTAACTACATATTAGTTTTGTCCCACAGCGTAACCGGTCAGCCATGGTTTTTAAACGGTAACAAACGAGGCGCGTTCTACTGGTCAACAAAAACAATTTATGTGCATGCACCACAACGTCATTTACTCAAGACCAATAACTTTACATCAATGGAAGTTGACGAATTTAGCCATTCGTGAATTAATATTTTTAACAACTACTGTTTCCTAAAACTGTGAGCCAAAAGCATTCGATAATGTTTTCCGGTCAAGTACTATACTGACGTTATAAAAGGTCTTTCGATGAACCGCCCCTGGTTAAAATCGGTTGTCCTATTCGAACACATTTAATCAGTAATATTTTACTGAGGCGAGATACAGTGGCGGATCATGCGATTTGGGACCCCAGGCGCAACCAATCCGGAGGCCCCCTTTAATTGACACAACGAAAGTGATATGGTTTCCTATATTTACAATGCAAAAAATCATATTTTTTAATCAACAAGCTTTGGGGGGGGGGGATTATTCTTATTTAAAAAGGGAAAAACAACGATATTTCTGACAAAAAAAGTTTACTGCGAAAAATTTTGTCTTTGTTTTTTGGTAATTTAGGTAGTGCAGGGTGTGAGATCCGAACCCCAATTTCAGACCATCTAGCAAAATCGCAGCTTTCCCCTGTTTTTCAATGCGCATCATTCAGTGGCGCAACCAGAGAGAAAAAAAATCTTAAGGGCGGGAGGTTTTTTTCATTTGGCCCAGAAAAAAAGAGAGAGGAGAAAGAGAACCTTTAATTGGATAGGAAAAATAAGGAGAGAGGGGGGGGGGGGTCCTGGGGAAAGTTCTCCCCCGGGAAAAATTTTAAACTCGTAGTTTTAAAAACGCAGTTTTTAGACTTTCTTTGATGATGTTAGGGGACACAAAGGTGCAGCGTGCAGGCAGGTCCGGATCTGCGCACCCGCAGACCCCGTAGTGCGGGGGTGCACCTGTTTTTTTTACGGCCCAAGAAATTGAAGAAAAAAACTGAAAAAAATCTAGCACTCTAAGACTTATTAACATTACAAATATACACTGCTGGCGTCTGAGGCCCTACAAATTTTGTTGTAGGGGGTCCGAAATTTTATAGATCCGGTCCTGGGGTTGCAGGGGGGTCTCAGCGGAAAGAGTTGTTGAAATTGAAGTCCTAAAAACACGATTATAGGTTATATTTATTGACGTTAGGATAAGGGATGGAGCTCAGGGACTGCCTTTAATCGATTTTTTTTTCAAAACAATAGATAGAGATCAATTCCTCCTCCCCTCCCCCCTTCCCAATTTTCGAAACTGTATAGTTTCAAAAATACAACAGTATACAAACTTTACGGGATATTTAAAATGTGATGAAAACCTTCGTGAGTGATTTGCATTTGTTTCTTTCTTGAAAATTGTACAGTATAATGAAATCCATACTTAAAGGATAACTTAATAGGCTAGACCGGTTATAGTTTAGACACATTTTACATTTTGATTTTTGTTTATATTTGTTATTTTATATTTTTCTTTACAAGGGTTACGTACCAAATCAAAATTTCATCGGATGCAAGCACTATTTTCTTATTAAATAATGATTTCAAACCTTGTGTAGAGATAAATGTATTCGCAACAATAATATCTTAAATTTCTTCTCGAAATTTAGTAACTATACTCAACGTGAGTCAAGTAGATACACAAAAGAATAAACTGTTGCGCTGAAGTAATAAACGAAATGAAGTTTTTAAGGGTTGTTTTGAAAGAAGATTTTCACAAAATATTTTGTTCGAGTGAGATGCTAAAAGTAAATTTGATTTAGTTAATGTAAATAAAGTATGGCTATCTTCTCCGAATTACGCTCTTTTAAATATTTTTAGAGTAATTTCATTCATTTGAGGGTTTATTTTTTTTTTTTTTTTGAGCAATCACGATTGCTTATTGTTCTCATTTGACTGTTTTTGGCGTTACGCTGATTTTATTTTCCCACCAGCACTCTCTGCCAGCACCACCGTCGCGTCGACCGGCCTCACGATGCTGCTCCTCTTGCGAAAACCGTCTCCAGGTTGCGTCCATGTCCTACACACACACGCATACACACACACACGCCTACACACTCATGCCTGCCGCACAGACACAAACACACACTCCTACACACATACACACACTCTTGCCTGCACACAAACACATATGTCTACATACACACATACGCACACTCATGCCTGCACACAGGACACAAACACATATGTCTACATACACACACACGAACGCCTACACACACAGCACTGCAGACACAACACGCACACACATGCATACATACACACACACACGCACCCACACACATGCGCCTACACAAACATTGACACGCTTGTGATTGCGAAAAACATAATTTGAATTCAAGTTGCCAAAAATTCAAATATTTTTTTTTTTTTTTTTTTTTTTTTTTGAGCAATCATGATCTCTGATTTTTCAGATTACCATGGCGATGGCTGTTTTTTATTATTTATTTAGAGAGCAAAATTTTCGTAGTCATAGTTACAAATCGTCTGAGGCCAGGGGCTTCAAATAGGGAGGGGGTGAGGAGGGGCGGTTGCCCTCCCAAATTTTTCACTCAGAATAATAAAAAATGGTCAATTCATTTAAGATAACTTATAAAATCATTTGCCTGCATTTTCAGAACAGAAAAAACTGATTTAGAATAATTATTTTCCTTGATTAAAGAAGTAGTCTCTTCATATGGGTTAAATATGTCAAAAATGCGTAGTCCTATGTTATGATCAGGCATCTTGTATGAGATGCCGTGTACAGTGTTGAGACTGCGCAATTTTTACGCGTAAACTCCATGTCATTTTACATAAATTTTAATGCTCATGTTATAATTTTAATGTTTAGCTAGTAAGTATTCATTGACTCCTTGTACTAGAAACACATTTTAGTAACTCGATGTATTATATGCTTTCTTAGAAACTCTTTGTAAAGCTATGCTCTTTTTGAAAAACATCCTATATCAAAAAATACTTTCACGTCTTCAAATATATCTTTATGCTCTTTACTTGACAATCTCTGAGTGACACACGATGGTATTCAAGAATTAAATCTATAAAAGTCCCCTGGACGAATTACTGGAAAGCGACTTTTTCAATGATAGGAAATCTGATGTCATTTTGATAGGTAATGACTTTGTTTGAATTTTCGTTTACTGTACTTATATTGTGGAGCGTTTTTTTGAACAATGCTACACTCTATCACAAAACTTTCAATCCGTTAATCATAATTCATGAATTGACAATTGAAACTTAGTAATTTTCGAACAAAATGATCAATTCAGTTTCTCAAGAAATTGAGACAGGATTTGATTAGATACATTTATCATTGGTCTTAAGTTCAATATTACGTAGATCGGTTACAGAAAACAAAAAAGAAAATATTACACTTATAAGTTAAATTTATAGCATGAGGGAAGAAGAACTGTTTTGTGAATTGTGCGACTATACTTTTTAATGACGCAAAATAAATACTAGCCCAATTTAAAAAGTTTTCTTGGTTATTTTACAGAGAGGAATCTGAAGGAAATGTGTTTTTTAACATAACTTTCTTGCTTCCATTGTTTTTTGACTGTTTCAATCAGGTCAGTCACTTGAAAGATGACTTTTGTGTCTCGCTCTCAACATCAAAATTGAATTGCCTTATTATTCTTAACATTGAAACCATTTTATTATCACTTCCTATTAACCAATATGTATTTTATACCATACTGAGGAAAATCCTGTTCAAGAAAATCGACCCCCCAAACGAAATGCTGAAAATACCGCCCCTGTCTGAGGCTTAGCTCAAGCAGACTTGGCACTTAAAAAAGGCTTTTTTGCGTAAAATTAAGTTTTTCAGAACAAAAAACTTATCTAGATGAAATTAAACAGCAAAAATTCATCCAAATACAAAATTTAAAGATTACTAATTCCCATCTTTTGAGATTGATAAGAAATAAAAATACATAACGTTATACGCTGCAAATAATCTTTATTATAAGTGTACCTACTGGTCGATATGGGCTATTAATTCTTCATCTGTATTACCTCATCCGAATCACCATTTCTTTTTTGTGGATATGTCTTGTATTACCAGGAGGGTGTACAGAAATTTTGGGACCCATCACAAATAAAAATTTTACGGGCTCCCTCCATATTATTTACCCCTACTATTTGGGCCCCCATCAGGCTCGGGCCCGGGTCAACAAGTGTCCCTTCTCCCCCCCCCCCCCGTGTACTGCGCTAATGCGTATTACCAATTCTAGAAAATCCAAAGTCATAATATGACGGGTGTAACGTTCTTGACCATTTCCATTATCTTCCATTTGTAGAAACAAGAAACCCAACGTGTAGGTACTTATCGCAATTCATGATTGTAAAAAGCGTAGTTTGAATTCAAGAAGTCGAAATTCAAATGCGAATCCTGGATGCTCTTTTTTTTTTTGTGTGTGTGTGTGTGTGTATAGGGGGGGGGGGTCATTTCTAAGCCTTTCTGGAAAAAGAAAATAACCATTAAAATTTGTGAGCCTAAGTATAATTCGGTTTCAATCTAAACGCAATGTATTAACTTGACCGAAACAACACCATTACGTTAACTCAGAAACGTGGGAAAAAAACATCAGCGAATATCAGAAACTTCTGTTAGGAAAAATCATGTCTTCTATTCAAGGAACACAAATCTTGGTTCAATATGATATAACTACTTAAACATCCTACGCGACAGTTGAAAACAAACTGTAAAAATTTACTTTTGTGCGCAAGAAAGGATTTTTTTTTACGGAAAACTTGCAAACAAAAAAAGACAGCTGTGGAATAATCATAACTCGGCGGCAGGGCTGTGGAGTCGGAGTCGGGCTCATTTTAGGGTAAAGGAGTCGGAGTCGGGCTCATTTTAGGGTAAAGGAGTCGGAGTCGTTCAAAAACATGTCGACTCCGACTCCGGGTTTCATTTTTTTCTTAATTTTTCCTGACTCTCATTGCATTTTTTGAAAAATTAACTACCAATTAATTTGATTACATGTATAAATACCTACTAATAAGAAAATAACTCATTGTGGCAACCAGCTGGCTTGATTGTTTATCGAATTTTCTGTAACAGTTACCTACACCGTCTCCTAGTTTGCTTATTTTCTAACTTAATTTAACTGATAGCAAACAATTTTGTTGCCTAACATTTTCTAAATAATTACTTTGAAATAAAAATAATGTATTTTTTACCTCGATCTCTGTTATAAAATAGTAAAAGGAATGCATGTATCGCTTGAGCAAGTCGAGAAACTTTTCAGGGTGCTTGGTAAATTCAAAAGAGTGTTGGTACGAAAGCACAAATACAAAAGATCCGATAAAATATAGGGGATAATGTTGTACCTTGGAACACTTTTCATATTTTAATTTTTAACGTCAATTATTTGAATCAAATTTAAAATCTAAAAGTCACATTAAAATAGCCCAACATACTTCTATAGAATATATATTTTTTAATTCAGACAATTTGAAAATAAAATGTTGCCAGCCATTTAAAGTATAACTTCCAAGCTACCCCAAGGTTCAACATCCTATTGTACCTTGGGACACATCCTGTTGTTCTATGGGAAAGTCTTCATGATTCAGGAAACAGCCTATTTATACTTGAACCAATTTTGCACCAGAAAAGAAAGTTGTTTAAAAGACTACATATAAGATTAGAACATTGTTCCGTCTTCCTAAACATATCTTAATTATTAAGAATCATGCATATGTTGTACCTTGGAACGTGTCCCAAGGTACAAAATGTTTGGCTTTCCTAAGGTACAATCACCAATTTAATGAAAACCAAAATGATGGTCAATCTAGAAGCACTATAAATAATTTGCTTATGAGAAAATAATGAAAGTACTTCTCTTTTATAACAGAATAAAATTCAGTTGATTAAATTTACAAATACATACAAAGACGGAAAATGAAATGAAAAAGAAGAAAATATTTACTTTTGAGTCATGAAATTCGCTTTCTTTCACAAAATCGTCAATTTTACTCATTTGATGCTGATTTTTACTATGGCACCATTTAGGGTGAAAGGTTACTATTAGATATTATAAAAACATGGCTGCTAAAAATAAATTCTTAGAAATTAGCAGTGCCCCAAGGTACAACACTCCCCCCCCCCCTAAATGTTTATTTAATTCTAAAAATTTTATCTAAGAAAGCTTGGTTAACACTGAAAAGTACAAAATAAAATTAGTATATATGATTTATTGCTTACAACACTCAATAATTATAATTAATCCTAAAATCTTCATATTAAGGTTCATTCTGAAGCCGTCAATTAAAAAATTAAAATTAAAAATTGAGCCAAGAAATGTAGGTATCTAGTTAAAGCTATTCGTACAAAGCTGTATACCGCCGCATTTTGTGCAAAATTTGCTCCAGACGTACAAGTACACGACCTCTCTCCGCAATATAGTGCAATATTTTTGTTGAAATTTTTAAGATGAAATTTAAGATTTATTATTGGGGATTTTTTTCAGAATTAAAGAATCTCAATTTTTATAAACTCTGAAATTAAGTTGAGGTGTCACCCACTAGATGAGTGCCACCCGGGAGGGAGGGGGAGGGGCGCCACCTCTCAAGAAAAGTTTTTGACTTAGCAAAAAAGTTTTTTTTTTCTTTCAAAACTCTTTCTCTCACTCTTCTCAGTGCTTTCAAAAATTGAAAGCACATGATTTGATCAGCATCTCTGTTAAACATTAAAGGGGAGCAAATTAATCTTTTTCATTTTTTTAAAAAATGGTACTTTTTAGTAATCTTACTTTAGAAATCGCACCTATCGGATAATTTGATTTTCATATTGAATTTCTAACGTTGTATGCATCTTAGGTTTACAATAAAATACAACGCAAAAACTTCATTAAAAAGGAATTAATATTTGAATCTCTATTTAGGAGTTTTCCCCCCTTCCCATAAGGGGGATTTGAAAAAATAAATTTAAAAAAATAAAAAAGCCGCAGTCGGAGTCGGATGTTTCAAAATCTTGGAGTCGGAGTCAACCATTTTCCTTCCGACTCCGCAGCCCTGCTCGGCAGCAGGAAAAATTCAGCATCGTAAAAAGAAAGTTGCGTAGGAGCATTGCCTCAAAAAGAACTTTTCCCGACTCTTTTGAAACAATTTCGTTTTTAAACTTATGACCAAAAAGGAAAACGCATTGGAGAAAAAAAAGTGCGATTGCTCACCTAAATTCCAGGGCTGTTTTATTTTTGTAAATGCTTTTTTCTTTCATTAAACTAGCAAGATTCTGAACACTTACAAGACAACACTCACTGACTGAACTACTGAATTGGATTGAAATGTACCGGACAGAAAAGTTCTCGCGGCGATTTTCCAAGGTCAAGCCAACCCCCCTGTCTTAGTGCCATAAAAATGCCTTTCCTTTTGTTACTTCTTATCTAACACCCCACTTTCTCAGGGACAAAATACGACCTTGAAGAAAAAAGCGGGAATTCTCCTATCTCAGAAAAAGTGCTGAGTTACGGTACAGTGCGAAATATGCTAGATGAAGTTTTTCGGAGGAAAGAAACAAATATATATTTTGAAACTTTAAACCTTATACACATACAAAAAAAAAAAAAAAAAATGTCCAAAATTTCTCTTCTGGAAAAATTTAAACAAAGCCACCAGAAGCCTGGGGCCCCTTTAGATGCAGGGGTAATTATTGGGAGCAATCAGCCAGCATCTAAAATCCATGACTAATTGTCAATTTCCAGTAGTTTTGAGCATTTTCCACTCAAAATTATGATTTTCCAAGGCATATCCACAAAAAAAAAAAAAAAAAAAGTTTTTTCTTTAGAAAAATCCAAACGAAGACAACTGAAGTCTGGGGGGCCCTTTAGACGCAGGAGGCCCTATTGGGAGCAACCAGCCCGTGCCTAAAATCCATGACAAACTGTCAATTTACAGGACTTTTGAGCATTTTCCACTCAAAATTTTGACTTTCCATGGCAAATTCTCAAAAGAAAGTTTTTGTCCCAGAAAAATTCAAACGAAGGCAGCTGAAGTCTGGGGCCCCTTTAGACGAAGGGGGCCCTATTATTGGGAGCAATCAGCCCGCGTCTAAAATCCATGACTAACTGTCAATTCCATGGGTTTTGAGCATTTTTCACTCAAAATTATGACTTTCCATGGCAAATTCTCAAAAGAGTTTTTTCTCCAAAAAAAATTCAAACGATGGCAGCTGAATCCAGTGGCTCCTTCAGACGCAGGGGGGCCCTATTGAGAGCAATCAACCCGCGCCTGAAATCCATGACTAACTGTCAATTTCCATGAGTTTTGAGCATTTTCCACTCAAAATTATGACTTTCCATGGCAAATTCTCAAAAGAAAGTTTTTTTCCCGGAAAAATTCAAACGAAGACAGTTGAAGCCAGGGGCCCCTTTAGGCGCAGGGGCCTATAGGGAGCAATCAACCCGCGCCTAAAATCCATGACTTAACTGTCAATTTCCAGCAGTTTTGAGCATTTTTCACTCAAAATTATGACTTTCCATGGCAAATTCTCAAAAGAGTTTTTTCTCCCCCAAAAAAAAATTCAAACGAAAGCAGCTGAATCCTGGGGCTCCTTCAGACGCAGGGGAGCCCTATTGAGAGCAATCAACCCGCGCCTAAAATCCATGACTAACTGTCAATTTCCAGCAGTTTTGAGCATTTTCCACTCAAAATTTTGACTTTCCATCTTTTAGGAAGTGACGCGGCTCCGAGGCCCCTTGCTTTGCTGGAGGCCCCAGCTAGCGCCTCATGCGCCTATTCGGTGATCCGCCACTGGCGAGATATCCGCCTCCCCCTGTTTCGACGGATTAAGGACTACTGCAATCAGGGTTTAACCTCTCTAGTCATCGGTTTAAATGATAAATTTAACTTATTATTAAGCAAAAACAATTGAAGACTAATTCGCAACTCCAACGAACTGTAGGGGGCACTGAAGTCACTGTCTAATGGCGGAATTGAAAACTAAAACAAACGCACATGGTAACGAAGAAAATGCTAAAAGTGTTGTGATTTTTGTTCGTACGTATGATTTTTTCACTTTATTCTTTTTAAATTAATTTTCAAAGTCTTGTGGATATTCTGGCCCACGTAGAAAGAAATGAGAATACAAGAAGCATTACTAAACGTATCAAACATTAATGCAAACTACGTAGTTCGTAGTTCTAAGCAGCTATTTCCATGATGTTGAATTCGATATTTATCAATTCTTGATAAAACTAAATAATAATTGTGGCCTGACAAGAACAACAATTAATGCTAGAAAATTCAATATGACATTACAAATTATTATCGAAAGAAGATGATACTTCTTTGCCTTGCTTGGCTAGCGCTTATTTTTTTTCCATTTGTAGCTGAGTTATTTCTCTCGAATTCCCGAATCGGTTCATTTAAAAATTTTCTGTTTCGATTTTTCTAATTTCTGAGTTACGATTTAATTGTGTCTTGTTATGCAAATCATCAACAAAATTCTCACGGATATATGGTGGTAGTTTTCTTTTCAGTTGATTGACCATTATTTCTTTTCACTTATCGAATTCTGTAATCTTACTACCATTTTATTCCACTCATGATAAAAATTAAAAATGGCTAAACTAAAAACGCGAAATCTCGCCAAGGCTACTTAGCTCGCACAATACCAAAATTATAACCCTAAACAAATTTGGCGAAACCTTTCAGCTGAGAATAAAAGGAATAAAGTAAATTCTTTCTAGGTTAAACATTTTTCATTTTGTTCTACGATAATAAATCCAAGAAAATATTTTGCATACTGTCCATTCCAACTAAATGCTGCTGTAAAATATGATTAGTTAAATTAATTTAAGATTAAAAAAAACTCATATTCTTACAAATTCATACAAAACAATAAAAAATTTTACCTGGTATAACGTTATCCAATTTTGTTAATCCAGAGTTTTCTTGTTTACGCGTCCACCATTTAATACTTTTTTGAAAGAAATAAGGAAAACTAACATTATTTTGAGAAGCTCGAGAATACTCTTAGGGGACGAATTAATTTCTGTAGCTGAAAGCAAACTAAGACACATCGATTGCGTTAATAAATACTCAGAACAAACTGCCTGTGTTTACGTCAACAGACACACATGGAACTAAAACGTGGCAATGTTTTAGTTCCATCGGCAGTTTTGTAAATCACCGCAAGGTAGCGTATTCGAGCGCTGGAGTTCCGAATGATTTTACTACTTCTCGCATTATGAATAGTTTTTCATAATTTGTGTTTTCATAATAGTGATTTTAAATGGTTATGGAAAAAAAGAATCAAAAAATTTCTTTTTATTTGATTCGGAACTCCAGCGCTCGAATACGCTACCTTGCGGTGATTTATAAAACTGCGTCTGCACTAGAGTCCCTATATGAAAACGTAGTTTTCAGAGTTGCGACAACAGCTACGCTCGGAAAACACAACCGGTTACAGGGGGAAGATAGGGTTGCCGCCGAGCTGCAAGATTGGCTCCTTGTTCGCTTTCGAGTTTCGTTACAAAAAATAGTCACAAGCGGGAGCGGGAAGAGTGGCTGAAACGGGTTCTGAAGGATGTAAAAGCACGCGGATTCGAAAATGCATGCAGTCAATAAATGAAACGCTCGATTTTGATTCAAACATTAAAAAAAGACAAAATGGCCCTATGTTAGCAAAATTAAGAGCAGATTTTTTTTCTTAAACCTTATTCTCTTAATACGATCAATTTTAAATTAATCAAAAGATTCCGAGACAACGAAAATTATATTATAATTTTAATTGATTCAAAATGAATGAAAGAATAAAGACTGATTAAGAAAATTAAAATAAATAAATAAGCAACAAATAATGAACATAAAAAATTGCTTGTTTTTGCTACATTAAATTAAGCTTTATAAAGATTTTTGAACATAGAAATATTTCTTGTATTGATATCAAAAGCATTACTTATTTTTTTTCTATAAAAGGAAAAATATACACTTTTCTGATTTAAATGGAACAAAGTTTAGCATTAGCTTAAAAATTCCGAAAGGAAATATATGCCTAGGATGCCCACCTACGGGGGGGGGGGGGGATGGGTGCTGTTAGGGGTGTGGCACCCATGTATATGCAAGGGAAAGTTTGAAAGAGTAATAAAAGAAATATGTAGAAGCTTAAAACAAGGTATCCTACCCAGGCCAGGATCTATACATTTTAGGCCTCCCTGCAACAAAATCTTGTATATTTGTAACGTTAAATAAGTCTTAGTGCTAGGTTTTTTCAATTTTTTTCTTTAATTTCAGAGGTCGTTGGACCCCTTAAGACGTGGGGCACCCCACACTGCGGGGATCCTATCTTGCCCCAACCCACTCCAAAAAAAAAAAAGAGATGAAGAACCTCTGAATATTTTAATGGTTTAGTGGGCACACCTAGTTAATAGATTAATTTGTATAAAGTTGAAAACTGAAATTATATTAATCAGAGGTCATTTTTATTTGAAACTAGATGCAGATAGAAATATTCAGAAATAAATTGGGAAGTTAAGGAGGGGGGGGGGTGTATTTTGACATATTTTTTCAACATTCTTATATGCATAAGAAACAGATGTCTCCATTATTTTATATTTATTTCTTGAAAGTACACTATCTATTATTTAAAATTTTCAACAATATTTTTATACCAAAACAATACTAGAATGAAAGGTAGTTAGATAGTAGACATTTTTTTAATGAAACAAAATTAAAACAATTCAGAGCACCAAAAAAGGACTTGTACTTATTTTGAATTTTACGACAAAGCAAAAACTAAAAATTAAAAACAATTTAGCATGAGGAAAACTCATTTATTTCATGCAAGTTTTCAGATCAATAGCATGATCTTATTGTTGTAATCTTGTTGTTGTTGTAAACAACATAGATCTCTGTGGTTCAATTTAATTTTTGGTGTTACTGTATCTATAAACTTTATTTAAAACACAAAATTTTCAGCATTTTCATTCGAAAAAGAAAACATTAGTTTAATTAAAAACTTCAGTCACTAATGGGCTAATCTTCAAAAAGTGCAACTTTGCTGTCACATGCCTTTTACAGTTAAAACAAAGGAATAATTTATTATTTTTTAATTTCAGCAAAAATATATCCATTTAAATCTGCCGACAGTTTTTTTTTTTTTTTGTAATAATTTTTATTTATTTATTTTTTTTTTGGTTCGCAGCATGTGAATTCTCACCTCCATGTGTTAGAATTTAATTGATTCAAAATAAATAAAGAGATAAAAAAAGGTAAGAAAATGAAAATAAATAAATGAACGACAGATAATGCACATTAGAAATTGCTTGTTTTTGTTTCGGAAAGGCAAACGTTGTAAAGAGTTTTAAATCTAAAAATATTTCCTGTAACCATCTAAAATGCAATATCACGAATTAAAATGGTTTGCTATTAAAAAAAAATGCTAATTAAAATTGCATGTTTAAGTTTACGCTGTACAATTTTCTGATTTAAATGTCATTAAGTTAAACATTAAATTAAAAATTTGAAAGAAAAATAGCAAAGGAAAATTTGAAAGCTCAATACTAGAAATAGGTAGATGGTCAAAACGAGGTAACAGCTCCCCCCCCCCAAAAAAAAAAAGAAAGAAAGAATAACAAGAACCTCTAAATATTTTAGTGGTTCAGTAGGCACGCTTGGTTAAAATATTATTTTGAATAAAGTTGAAAATTATTACTTTAATTTGATGTAGATAGAAATATTCAGAAATATATTGAGGAGTTGAGGGGGTGTAATTTGAAACATTACTTATTTTCAACTCATATGAATAAGAAACAAATGTATCTATTGTTATTTATTTATTTCTCTGCATCACATCATGCATCTATTACTTACATTTTGAACAATATTTTCAAATCAAAACAATATTATAAAGAAAAGAAAGTAGACACTTTCTTAATGAAACAAAGAAAAAAATCATTCCTAGCACCAGTAGTGGACTTGTACTTATTTTCAATGTTCGTGGAAAAGCAATGTTTACATTTAATTTTGACAGAGATTTTAAATACAACTTAGCATGAAGAAAACTCATTCATTCCATACTAACAGTTCAGGTCATTACCACATAAAGATTACAACAAAAGTCTCTAATGCTCAATTTATTTTTTGATGTGGTTACATCTGTAAACTTTAATACAAACATAGAATTTCTAACATTTTTACACACACACACACGAAAAAAAAAAAAGAGAGAAAACAGAGACATTTTTCTCAATGAGGCAATTAAAATCAAATTCAGGGTACCAAAACAGAATTTGTAGCTTTTATAGATTTTGGGGCAAACTGTTATTGTCAATAACTGCTTAAGTAACAAAATAAGCAAAGATTAATCTTTGTGTTTTCTGAAATGCAACGTAACTTTAAAATATTTACATGTTCAAAATGTGGTTATTATTATCGAATTTTTAAAAATTCTTTACTCCAAAGTATCATTTCCTAAAACTAATAACTATGGACAAAACACAAGTTTAATCAAAAATTTCAGTCGTTTATAAGCATAGAAAAATAAAGAAAATAAATTTTGTTATAGGCTTTACTCCCATCTACTCAATTAGGGAGTTTCGATTAGACAGGGCAAAATATACTGATGCTTGTAATTTATTTTCTTTTATACTATTTGTGAAGTGAATGTTTGTGAAAAAAAAAAACCCTTGATTGAAATAAATTGAATTTTTGTTCAGATTTTTTCATATAGATTGCAATTCCATTCATTACCCTGTATCATGGATGGATGAACATGACCTACATTCCAACATGCTGAAAAATGCTTCCAGAATTTAGTCAGAAACAGAGAAGGTGCATTGACAGTCGGAAGTGGACTAAGATAACAGTTGCTACCTATCCTTTCCAAAATTGGAGTTATTTGCAGTTATTCAAATCCTGTCCTGTAGTTTAAGTGGGGAGAAAAATCTCTTCTTGAGAGGGGGGGGGGATTTCTGGATAACTACACAAAGAGAATAAGCATCAATGAACTGTTCATTTAATGCTGAAATAAACAAACCTAAATATATCTTTCATAATTTTATGTATACCTGAATTTTTAAGCCTTGCATTGAATGCCGAAAAATTTATTAAAAATCTAAATTGAAAACAATATTTTTACATGACAAACAAGCATAAACCTTAATGCATTTGTTTTACAAAACAAATTCAAAACTCTAAATTTAGAGACTCAAAACAGAATTCCAGCTATTTCTCAATTTCTGTTGCAAAATCATTGTTTGTTTTACCTCTTTACATTTCAATATTATTATACAAATGAATGATAATAAATATGATAATAGGCGTGACAAATCAGAAATACAGCACTGTTTGTATGAAGAAGATCAAAATTTCATTTAATTACACTATTCAGCATTTAAACACAGAATTTTTGTTGGTTTGCATGTCATTGCTGAAAGTCCTAAGACCATTTTAGCAACAAATTTCCTGAAGTCATCAGCATAATAAGAAGCATAACAAACATGAATGGCATATTATGTATGGAAGTTCATTATTTTTTTTAAACAACTTCATTAGTTTTGATAAAGCTGTCAAGCTAAGAAAACTTGGAAAATGATTTCTGGACATCCTTGTAAACTAAATATTGGAGATCATTCTATTATACAATTCTTTAAGGGAACAGTACAATACTATCATGAGTTTTCTAGAACATCTGCATCAGGGCTATAGTTCAGCCAGTAGTTGAGCTTTCTTCAAGTTGCAGAATATCTGGAAGAAACTTAAAAAACATTAAGGGCAAATAAATTTAAAAGCAGAAGTAAAACTCTTCAAATGTGCTAAATCATCAATACGGCTGAACACAAATTGGCAGGAATGTTTTTTTAAACTAGTTCATAAAATTATAACTGTAAAATAAATAAACACACTTTAATTGAAATAGAGCTGTATTTCAACTACTTTGCATTAAGTGTGTTGTAAAATGTAATTTCAAATAACAGGGTGTGTTTTAAAAACACTTGAAAAAGTAAAACACATATTACAGGGGAATATTTTACATAATTCATCAATCTCTTTTGACTAGCATAGATTGTTTTTCATTTAATTATGTATATAAAATTATGTACATATTTGTTACTGTGAATCATCTTTGCCTTTAAGAAGAGAAATCAGTTTATGATGACTAAAATAAGTAATGAACGTTCGTGATTCTAAATTTTTTAGGAAACGTGAGAAAACTTGCTTGTTTTTTCTGCACCTCACTTAGGAATATTCACAACAAAATTGTAGAGGGAGGTGGGGCACATTGGACAAAGGGACATGTTGTACGGGTTCCAATTATTTGAATAATATTAATATTTTTATTTTATTTTTTGATTAACAAATAGCTCCTATGGTCCTACAAATCCTATAATGAAATCACATGGTACAGTTATATTGAACAAATTTTATTCCAGAAAGTGTTATTTTAGCAGTCCTGAGTACTTTTCAGAAAACTATGAATTAATTTTTTTAATGGTTTTAGTCAAGATTGCGGGGGAAAAAATTGAACTCCTGTCTTAAACTTTTACGTGAATGCCACTACCTCATCAAAGCGCTTACTTGTGATTGTGATTGAAAAAATGTGAGTGCATACTAAAGAAATTAATTATAAACTGTTTTTGTTTGTTTTTAATATATAAATTTAAGTGAAGTAAAAATATAGAGAATGCAATATACTGATGCTTGAATTTAAATTCTTTAAAATAAAGCCACATTTTTTAGTAAATTCATTTATCTATACCTGATATTTCAGCTGGCCACATGAATCAGTTTTAAAAGCCACCACTGTTTTAGAGCATTTGAATTCCCCTTTATTTCAATGCTCTATTTCCTGACAAAAGTATTGATTTTCTAAAGACTTCAACAAATTAAGATAAGCTCTGATAAATTGAATATTTATTTATTTATATATTTATTTTTATGAGTGGTTGAAATGAACTCGGATGCAATTGAATTACTTTTTGAGTGGGTGAGGCAAAATAATGAACATGTAATAAATGAATATAAATAATGAAAGAAAAATTACTTTTAAAGTTGATGCATTATAATAATAATATAAGAAAATAAATAACTCTGATTTAAGGAAGCAGTTACTAAACACTTTACTTTGCATTGGTTGAAAACATCAGATGAATATCAAAATATCCAATATACAGTCGACTCCCGCTACAAAGCGATCCGACTTACGCGAAATGGCTATAACGCGATTTTTTCAACAGTAAAGAATTTTTGAGCTAGCGCGAATTCCTCGCCCGCAACATGAAAATTTTCGGAAAGGAACCATGGTGAGTAAGTTCTTTTCGTGAACGGACCTTCATCCCTTTAGAATCACTGAGAGCAGAAGTACCCACACTGTACTAGTCTTTTATCGCTTATATAAACAACTACTTCTCATTTTCCATTATTTTTTTTTCATTCTAAATGCGAAATTTAACGAAATATAATGACACCTAGGAGCACTGCTTTATCTAAAGTTGGTGAAAATAGAAAGAAAAGAGAACGTTTCTGACAATTAAAGAAAAGGTAAAGCTTCTTGAAAAGCTGAAGCTGAACCAAAAAATGCTTCGAAGGGTAGCACAACAATTAGGTATGACGGTATGAGTGAATCTTCCATACGTACAATTAAAGGTCAAGAAAAGGAAATCCATAAAAGTTCACCGAGTAATAGTATCCAAGCAAAATGCAAAAATTATGAAACTGGAAGCTGTTTTTTATTGTAAATTAAAGAAACCAGGAAGAGGGGTAATGCCATAGATGGAAACTTTATAAAAGAACCAATGAAGCAACTGTATTTAAAAATATATTAGAATAACAACAGCATAAATCATCATTTTCACTTTTTTTAAGTTACAAATATCATTATTGAATCAACTGTACAGTACAACTATAGGGCATTTGTTCTCCTTACTACATGCCGTACGTACAGTACTGGTTTATTTTATGTCATTCTTTCCCATTGATCATTGTTTCTGTGCATCACAGCAGTATTTTATGTTGAATAAAACGGCTTTTTTTTAAAATACAAATAAAAATTCAGTTCTTTATGTAAGAAACAGTAAGGTATGGTTAAGAAAAGGTTTTTAACTGTTTAAGGTTGTATTTACACATGTCTAAAATGATTGGTTATGTTTATAAAAGTTTTTACACATACCTTTTTCCACAAGGTGAAATTTCGACTTACACGAGGGGTCTTGGAACGCATCCCTCGCGTAAGTCGGGACTCGACTGTATATCAAAATATCAGATATTTTCGAACCCTGATCTTTACAGATAATCTCATAACCCCACGATGACAGCCTTTATTTTAAAATGCAATTATACACTAGTTAAAATTTAACTCCACATTAATCGAGATAGGATTATTTAAAAATCATTTTCCCACCAAATATCGAAATTTTTACGAACTTGATGTGGGGTGAGAGCTTCATGTACTTTATTTTTCTGCTGATCTAGAAGAGTAGAATTCTTCTAAAGTTTGATTCCAAGAAACAGGTTGTGTCATAATGACACACAATAGACGTGAAACATTTTAACTATTCATCAAAAACTTTTGAACCAATTGTGTTTTTCTCATTCATATTTTTACATAAAATTATATACATGTGTCCACTGATAATGATCATCTTCTTCCTTCTTAAGAAGAGAATGGATCTGTTTATAATAACTAAAGTAAGTAATTACAAATGTACATATTGATCTCCGCGCTGCCTGAACGCAGTACATGCAACCATACAAAATGAGAAAGAAAGTGAGAAGAGTGTAATGTCTCACTTTTCTCCAATACCTGAAGGCAAGCAAGCCACTGCTTTCCTTCTAACCGACATTGCTTATCCCCACCACTTTTCGTCACACAAAAAGATTGGATCATAACTTCAAAGCCCTCGCATAAAAAGTTTCACTTAAAAAATCTTTGATTCAGCATTTTATCATAAAAGTATTGATATTTCAACACGCAAAACTTTAAATGTACCGAATTTCTGACAAAGGCTGTGGCTGGGAGGACTTTTACAATTTCAAAAACCCATGATAACGGTCCTGATCTCAAAGGTAATTCAACACTTGTTAACGCGGGAGAACACGCAAACTAACTTACAAAACTACGCTGCCAAAAATCACCCCTTCAACGGAAATGAAAAAGGTCCACAGTAGCTGCGTTCGAGGTGACCTACATACTGACCACATGCTTTTCAGGAATGTACATTCCCCCTTTTTCCCAGAAAATTCCGGTTCGGGCCTCAGAGGCCCGGAGCGAGCGCTCAGGTTTTTCATTTCAGATTGTGAATGTAAAGGAAGAGGTTGTGAAATGCATCGCTATTTAAGCTACAAAGATGAAATGAAGAGGTTGCAGACCTTGTTGGTTGAGGTTTCAACTGATGAGAACTCCCTTAATGAAGATGATGAAGAAGAAGTTGACACAGAACAATAAAGCGATCATCAGTAATGCTTAGAAGATTTAGATTCATGTATCATAAAACTTTCTTAAACCTTACTTTTTAAAACATATTTTGTAGGCTCTTTATATATTTATAATTCAGAGTTGAAAACATTTTTTTTTTCTATTTTGCAAACTTAATTTACTGAAATAACCACTCCGGGCCAACAGAGCCCCCCGTGAGCATTCGTGTGACAAAAAGTACCGCGAGTTCTCCCGGGTTAAAACTTAATTATGTATCAATCATGGCCATAATTATTTAAAAATCATTTTCTCAATAAAAATAGAAATTTTTACTAACCTGAAGCGGGGTGATAGCATGCACTTTATTCTTCAGGTAATAAAGAAAGAGTAGCATGTAAAGGAAATAACAAGGCAACCTAAAAATTAGAAACCCTAATTAGAGCATAATAAAAAGTACCAACACACTACTTGAAACGAACTTAGAACATCTCAGTTTTCTGTTCATGATGGAACACACAGCGAGTGACATGCTTGTTGAATAAAAAAGAGTAAATTACCAAAATAACTAAAACTGCCTACAATGCATTAAATTTTTAATAAAATAGTACATTTTATATTGGCTCGCTCAACCTAAAAAATTGATAAAAACTGCCGTGTGTCAAGCAAGTGTTCTACTTCATATCCACCTCAAACGCTTTGGCAAATTCATGTGGTGACATTAATTTCATAATCAAATTGACATTTTTTTTTACAATTTTTAACTAATAAATATTTGGCAGAAAATCATAACAAATCGTTTTTCCTTTAATCTAAATGTTATTAAAAGATACTGCCAGCAAGCATTAAAAGTTCTATAATTTATAAGCATTTTATTTCCTCTGCATCTCCTTTCAAAAAATAAAAATTTGACACTGTAAATACTTGACGTTGCATAAAGAGAAGATTTAACTTGGAGTTTTATGGCTTGAAGGAATATTAAAAACGATACATAAGTCAATTTTTGTCAATGATCGGGAAAAATAAAAACCCTAACATTAAAACATAAGTTAAAATGGGTTTTAATATCAAGTCACATTTATTTAAAAAAAAAAATTCTGCAACATACAGCATTTATAATACAAATCACATGTTAAGACATCCTCGCGTACATCACAAGTGTATGTTTTGTTTACTTTCTCTCGTCGCCAAGCACGAAATTGATCGCGCCAAACCAAATACAGAGATCTATCGTTAAAAAAATTTAATTTACACAATTTAAACTTTTGCCTTGTCTTAAAGTGTTGTTTTTCAATAACGTTGTGATTGGAATAATTGATTTAACAGGTAAACTAACTATAAAACATCCAAATAAAGTGTCAGAAGGGAATTTTAGCACACCGGAACACATGTTCTTGATATAATTACTCATTAGTTGAAGAAATAGGAATGGACTCACTCAAGTAAAGCTACACACGTATAATTTGAACATTGTAGAACAGTAATATAAGCATTAAAATCTTGGACTCACCTTTAATTTTCCAGATTCTGGGTTTTTCCACAGCACTGTCATACGCTCCATGTTAATCCTACGGGAGAAGAAGAAACACTGCCTCAGGCGGTCTTCGACCAATAGGAAAATGATGCCGCGTTGTCGCAACTCTGAAAACTACGTTTTCATATAGGGACTCTAGTCTGCACCTAAAACATTGCCACGTTGCGCATCACGTGTGTCTGTTGACGTAAACACAGGCAGTTTGTTCTGAGTATTTATTAACGCAATCGATGTGTCTTAGTTTGCTTTCAGCTACAGAAATTAATTCGTCCCTTACTAGTATTCTCGAGCTTCTAAAAATAATGTTAGTTTTTCTTATTTCTTTCAAAAAAGTATTAAATGGTGGAAGCGTAAACAAGAAAAGTCTGGATTAACAAAATTGGATAACGTAATACCAGGTAAAATTTTTTATTGTTTTGTATGAATTTGTAAGAATATGAGTTTTTTTTAATCTTAAATTAATTTAACTAATCATATTTTACAGCAGCATTTAGTTGGAATGGACAGTATGCAAAATATTTTCTTGAATTTATTATCGTAGAACAAAATGAAAAATGTTTAACCGAGAAAGAATTTACTTTATTCCTTTTATTCTCAGCTGAAAGGTTTCGCCAAATTTGTTTAGGGTTATAGTAGTTTTAGTATTGTGCAAGCAAAGTAGCCTTGGCGAGTTTTCGCATTTTTAGTTAAACCATTTTTAATTTTTATCATGAGTGGAATAAAATGATAGTAAGATTACAGAATTCGATAAGCAAAAAGAAATAATGGTCAATCAACTGAAAAGAAAACTACCACCATATATAAACTGTGAGTACACATTTTATTTATTTTGTTCTGAGTGAATTTGAATCAGTTTTTCAATTCGATGGAAAAAAAAACGAACTTAACAACATTGACTGGACACTTTTCCTTAACCTAATTCCACATAAATGATTTAAATAACCTTTGTTACTACAGTATCCTACTGAAATAGACAGTATGCAAATAAATTTTCTTGAAAATATTTATCGCAGAACAGATTGAAAAATCCAGAAAGAACGTTAAGAATTTGAACAATAAAAAATAAAAGTTCACCAAAAATCTGTTTATAGGCTTATGGTTTCAAAATTATGTGAAAGAATAATGTATCTTGACAAGATTTCGCATATCAGGTAAATCATTTCCATGACGAATGAATTAAATGCATGATTTCTTTGGATATCCAATCATATAGTCATAGAAATAAATTATCTAGTGTTAAACGTTACTCTTGACAGTCTGCCACGTATGTGCACTATGTGACAAAAATGTCAACAAATGCTGGAAATGTCACGAAACTGAACTTAATATGTACTAATGTATAGAAAAAACGGTACAAAATGAAAATGCCGTTCGAAGCGAACCAAAAATTTATGAATTCCGAATTCAACATCGTGAAAATGGCTGCTTCAGAACAACTTACTGTGTGTTCTGCATTAATTGTTTACTTTCGTAATACTTTTTGGTTTCTAATCTCTTTCTATATGGGTCAGAATAACCAAAAGACTTTGAAAAATCTTTTCAAATGAATAAAGCGAAAAAATCATACATACGAACAAAAATCACAACACTTTTAGCATTTTCTTCGTTACCACATGCGTTTGTTTTAGTTTTCAATTCCGCCATTAGACAGTGACTGCAGTGCCCCCTATAGTTCGTTGGAGTTGCGAATAGTTTTACTTAAAAAGCTTAAAAAGCAAATAACAGAACGATACTGTCATCACAACAACAACAAATCATAATTTAATGGTATGACGTCACAAGTTCTGCTGACGCATCTGGCAGCGTTTTTTATAGTCGTGTTCTGTTGTCAATTGTTTCTCGTAAAGAAAAGCGATGTAATTAATTTAATTATTACTAAATGGGGACGGATTTTTACATCTAAATGTGCAGGAACATCGTCACATGATGTGATGCTTATTCTCTGTGTGATTTCAAATAGGTTAGTTTAAATTATTATTGTGATTTTATGGTTGATTCTTTTTTGTGATGTTTTGTTGAAAATATCGATTTACTTTTTCCATGTTAGCGGCTGAGTTGAAAAGCATTTTTTTTTGTTGAAAATTTTCGTGCTTTTCTAGTCTTGATCATCGAGGTATTTTCTTAAAATAATTTGGAATTATCATTTTCTTTTTACATTAGGTCGAAATTATTTTAGTTTGGTTTTTCTCCCTTGTAAGTTTTAATGATCTGTCTAGAATCGGAGCAACCTAACATTGTGATTTTTTTCCTATGTTGAATTTCATAACATTTAATTTCAGTAATATTCGAAATATAAGTGATATGAATTTACAGATCATTTCATGCAGGGGTAGAAATTTAGGAAAATAAATTACTGGTCCAATGGACGGGCCCATCATTTCAAAATTTTAGCGGGGGGAGGAGGAGGCAAAGGGTATGTATCCAATGCATTTAAAAAGAAAAAAAAATACAAAATGCATCCAAAAATGCATAATTACATTTTGTTTCTAAAATCAGGGGCATCAATTGCCCCCCCCCCCCCCCGATCGCCCAGGCCTGCCAATAGACCAGTAGCCAGAGGTGCCCCCATAAATTGCAAACCCCACTTCCTCAAAGCAAGAGCCCCCCCCCCCAAACAAAAGGAAAAATACCCCTAAAAATTTCAATGTTGCAGTTTGCGCCATGACCCCTTTAGGTGGGGACCCCTGCAGTAGCTACAAAATTTCGTTATTTTGAGCATGCATTTGGTGGTCCAAAAACGGGTCCTGGTTTAAATTGATGAAGCAAAGGTAAAAGAACATTTAAAATAAAATAAATTAGCAAAACAAATGGAGTAGGTTAATTAGCCTCTTTCAATCAACATGTCTGATCGACCAGGTAAAAAAGGAAGCAACTAGCAGCTATGGGAAGAAGGCTACATAATTAGAGCCCTCCAAAAAGTAAAAAACATTCCTCTAACACTCCTCCTCCCCCAATTTTTTTTCCTGTCAGCTGAAAAGGTGGGTACACCTGTTATAATACAAATTAAAACTGAAAACTGGGAAATTTGTTAGTAGCCAGTGGCCGGTAGACTCGGTTTTATTAGTGGCCACTTTTTCAAGTTAGTAGCCACTTTTTAAAACTGCAACTATGTTTCAAATTTTTATTAATAATGAAAAAAAGTATCATCAAAATATCGCTTACATGCTAGAAAGCTGACACAACCAAAAAGCATAAAATTTTACAGAAGAGAAAAAAAAAAACCCTTTTAGTACAGTGCAAAACGAGGAAAGAGTTCGGTTTTAGAGCAGTAGTAAATCATTTTGCAAATCATAGGGACCTTTATGATGTTTTTCCTGTTGTAAGCAACATCTCAAACTGTTATAAATTTTTAAATGAATTGCAAAATATGTGTTTTGAGTTGTGTTACTTTTTTCGTGCATGAGCAATATATATTAAACATTGTTTTCTGTAACCTGCTAACTATTCATGAGCGTGACCTAGAAGATCTATGCAAAATGCTTTTAGTTTTTAGATATGACTGGTAAAAGACATTAAAAATCTTGCACGACATGTTTCTGTTTATTTCAAATCTTAAGAGAAATGAATTTGTATGAAACGTTCACACTTCATAAACTTGATAACATTGAATCTATGATATTGAGAATGAAATTGTAAATAAAATATATAAAATGAAATGGTTCATATTTGTTGCATTGCACTAGACCACTAGAGTATCATTAACTGGTATTTGTTGAATTGATGATTTAAAAATTTCATTAGTTCATTCTCGTTTTTTCCCCCCTTCCACTTACCTTTTGGCGAAAAATGATGATATAATTTTAAGTGACTCCTCTTCTTCAATTTTATGGTGATTGCTGAGCAGCCATTGCAAGGCAGGTGGCACGTGCAGGGCTCAAAGTGCAAATGACGTACACTGCTGCAGCTGAATTTCTCCCTCTAGTGATATGGAAAAGAAATACATCGATGGGGAAAAGAAATCAGGGTTTGTACGCTCCTTCATAACTCCTCCAATACTCCTTCATTTGGGAAATTTTTCTCCTTCATTTTGGTTTGAACTCCTTCAAAACTCCTTCTTTTTAGTTGAAGACTACATAGTCTTCCTCTATGACTCAACTTAAAATACACTTTGATCGACAATTTAACTTTGTCACAAGAGCGAAGGTATAAGGGTGATGAAGGGGTGAAAATATTATTTAGGTGACTAAGACATTTGAAAGAATATAAAAATTGAAGTAAACCATGCTTAAATGGGGGCTTGACTATTTTTCAAGTTTTATGATTATTGCATTTCCTTCCACCACACTCTCAGCTGCAAAAGTCGGTTTCTCTAATAAGATACATAAGTAGATATTAAGTGATTATGTTAAAAACATAATTGTTTAGCAAATGGCAGTTATAATATTGTAAAATGGGGCATCCACAAGTGATGTCATGCCTTGAGGGGGAGACTGGTTCACGAAATTGTGACAAGGGGAAGAGAGAGGGTGACAAGGAGTGACATCATACAGTAATTATAACAATATATTTATAAAAATGACATGTGACAAGAGGAGTAAGATGAGGTGTGACACTTTGTGACAAAGGGGGTAGGGGGTTAAAGGTGTTGAAAAAAAAATGCGACAACATTTAAGGACAGCTTATTAGTATGTACTCCTTCAAATCATTTTACTCCTTCAAAACTCCTTCATTTTATTTCTGAAATTGAGTACGAACCCTGGAAATACATCGGGGTAGCTTGGAACAGAGGGAGGAGGATGTGGTTCAATTGGGAATGCAAATAGTGGCGACCAGGGGTGGCGATCAATGACACATTTTTTTAATCGCCACTTGGCGAGTAGCGACCGCTAATTTCAGATTTAATACAAATACAAATGTGAGGACCAGTAATGGGCTCTGGGCTCAGCTTGGCTGGTCCTGGTCAGTTTATTAGCCCCCAATGAAGATCAATGGCTTTCTTAAAGCTATCTACCCTCATACTC
The DNA here is from genome assembly GCF_026930045.1 of Uloborus diversus. Taxonomy (NCBI): domain Eukaryota; kingdom Metazoa; phylum Arthropoda; class Arachnida; order Araneae; family Uloboridae; genus Uloborus; species Uloborus diversus. Next base: position 165,120,458 of record NC_072734.1, on the reverse strand, counting down.
ATTACAGCCCCTTCTGGTATGCAGTTCCAAGTGCCCACAACCCTACTAAAATGATAATTTTTCCTAGTTTCCAGATTAGTGCAAGACTTGAACAGCTTAAAACAATGACCCCTCATCCTGCTTTCTGCACAATTATCCAACTCATCAACATCTTGCCTTTTGACAAATTTAAGGGGCATTTCACAGTATTTGTGACATAGGGGTGTCCATAACAAAACTTGTTGAAAGGTTAAAATTTTTATATATATATTGAAAAGCGCATTCCAAAGGACATAAATGTCATATTTTTTTCTTTATTTACTTCATATTATGCATGAAATCGCAATCAAAGCATCAAAAATACAACTTTCATCATTGAGGACTCTAAATTGAATTTTTCATCAATAGTGACTTGAACTGAATTTCAAGCTAAAACTGGTACTTGGGACTAATAAAGTAAAGGATTATCTCTAATACATATACTAATTTTAATTAAAAGTGCATTTGTTAAAAAATTATAAGTTGTGAAAATGGGGATTGTAGAGCGTAACAATAATTAGAAAAATTTTGTTAAAATTTTCATTTATGCATGTTATATCACTAAATTAAATATTTTCTAATTTCATGTATGGTGTTGCAATATTCTAAAACAAGTTTTATGATTATTTAAATTCGGTATTTTTTAATAATTTTCTAAATTTGGTTACAGACATTTGGCAACTATTTCAACCCAGCTCTTTCTTTACCAAATGCTTCAACAGACTGCACAGAAAAAAAAGAATACAAGTAGCCCTTTAAAAGGAATTACAACTTATACTTTAAAAAAATTAGACTTCCAAAAGAATTATGAGTGCACAAGTGTATAGGGTGAGTCAGGACACATTAATCTAGCTCTTTTAATCTGATCATAAAATTCAATTATTAGTTTTATTTTCTACCATGAATTACATTAAATATTTCTCATCATCCCAGATAATTTTCAGTTCATTAATTTTTTTCACATTAATATTTTAACAGAACTTTGTGAAGTGAACCAACCTGCCACAGTCCCGGGATCCCCATATTACAAAAACAACTTCGGTTACAGTTTTAATGATAAAATATTATCCAACATTTGTACCAAACAAATACTGTTTTGTGATTAGAATTAAAAACCAAAGTTTAAAAATCAACATAATTAAAATTGACCAACATCTACTGTTACATTTTTTCAAGAATCAGCACAATTTGTGTTTTTAGCAACTTCACTATTACTAATACTAGAGTATTGCTTTTTTAATTGTTATAAAAGTTTTTGTGGCTTTTCTAAAAGTGAACATACCCTGAGTTCTTGGTCTAAAAAAGTTGTCCTGATTTTTTTTCTTTACAACAAAAAATAAACTGCTAATACTTTAGAACTAAAAGAACTTATATTAGGAGAGGAATTCAATTTATTGCTTCATTCTTCATGAAAACCAAAAAAAAAAAAAAGTTGCTTAGTTATGAAAGTTAATCAATTAAAAATAGCTCTGGCAAAATAAGTTTCTGAAATTTGTTCAAAATAACTTTTCCATATGATTTCATAACAGGAATTGTAGAACTATAGGCGCTACTTTTTGTTGGTTGTAAATTAAAAAAAAAAAAAAAAGCACTTTCACGATAAAATAAAGGAACAAAATAAGGCATGTCAGATGTCATTTAGTACATTAATATTAAGACCATCAAACAATCATGCATTTAATTAATTAAATGCAATTATTTTTAAACTGGAAATGAACAAAGTTTTGTTGCTTAAAAATATGTATGATTCCTAAAGCAAAAAATGTTGCCTTTTTTATTTGAATTAATAAAAAATTTAACTTAACTTTAAATATGCAATTTAAAAAGTTTTGGCTTAAAAACATCTTCTCCCTAACATGTCCCGCCCCCTTAAAATTTATCCTGAAATTTCGATTTACCGAAGATGGTCTGGTAACCGGTATTGATCACTTCAGATAATTAAGGTTCTACTATAAAAGTTAAATTGCTAGTAAAATTTGAATTAAAAACTATCATTTCAAATAACATATTCAAGCCTGAAGAAATCCAACATATCACTTGGTCTGTTCTCCTACAGGAAGCCACCTTCAATCTGGTACCCCTCCTAAGAGCTTTGGTGCACTTACCCTAAATATCACACAGACTCCCCCCCCCCCCCCACTGCAATATCAAAAACCTCCCCCTCCCCCTCAAAAAAGAGAAAAATATCCCTCAAAACACCCCCCTAAAAAACTTCAATGCCACAGTCTACGGCATGACCCCCCCCCCAGGTAGGCACCCCTCACATACATAATGAAGAAATAGCCATAACAGTTGATTCTATCATTGAAACTATTAAACAATGAGGTAGTATTGTTGTTGTTTAGACTCTATAAACAATAATTCAAACTATACTCAAACGTGACAAATATGTACAGTCCGTAACATGTTCATAAACATGCAGTTTTTTAGTAGATAATTCCGTAAAAAATACTTTTCACCTTTTTAAAAATTATTTGGGTGCTTAACTGTATTATAGATAAACTGAGACAGAGTAGAAAACCTTCATTAGGTAAGAATAGTTATTGCTTTCACAAAAAATTTGAAGATAGTTGAAGCAAAAATTTCCATGTCTTTTGAGTGTATAGTCCGTAATATGCTATACGGGAGAGTGGTAATGAATGAACTACTAACAAAACATGAAAAAGTATTTGCATAAAATTATTTTAGATGCCACTAATAGATAGAGCTATTTGTTCTACTAAGCTCATCCAATTTTCAATTGTTTGAGAGAAGCCATTTTTCCACTAGAGTAGGAAGGTCAAGAATCTAATTGGAAAAGTATTTTTTCCCTTTTCAGTAAAATAAATACTAGCTAAAAAGTGTCTATTATTTCCCTGCATATATGTGTGTTAGCTAGTCTTTTCACATCTGTTTTCTGATTTTCTCTTTAATATGAAATATAACTGGCTGTCTTAGATTTAGATTACTGTCTTGTTAGAATAGTTTTATTGTAATTTCTAAAATTTGTTCATTTTAACCCTATGAAATATTAGTTATTTATTAGAAACATAAATGAAATTCTATAAATGATTAATGAACTTTCCATTTATTGGCCAAACCTACCAGTATTATATACCCCACCATTTGGATTTGATATGAGTGGTTCCGTCCAGTATTTAATAAATAGTTTGGAGTAGAATTGTGTGCTTTTGCTTTATTGTCTTTATATAATTTTTGGAAAATGTCCTATTGTTTGCTTTTGTAGGCTGGTGTATATTCAAATAATACTTTTTAAAAAAAAAAAAACTTGTCTATTTGAAAATCTAAATAATAATTTCTTATCTGTTATTAACTTTGTCAATAATAATATTGAATTTTACCAAAATCAATTAAAATTGTAATTATTAAAAAAATATATACAGTGTTCATACGGGTCATGGAAATCCTGGAAAGTCATGGAGGATAGGGGGGGGGGGAATCAGACCTGGAAAAGCCATGGAAAATTAATATCTTCATTAAAAGTCATGGAAATTTATTTAAAGTCATGGAAAAATGACTTGGGCAGTAAAAAAAATAACCGTAGTTGAAAGAGCATTAGAAATTTCTGCATGTAAAAGCTGTTAATTCTGAAGAATTGGATGATCTCAAAATCAAATCTGCAGTTTTGGAATCCTTTTGCATCCACTTCTGTAACAGCCGTCCGTCTTTTTTTTTTTTTTTGTAATTTGATTCTTCTGCTGGGACATCACTAATTTTTAATCCACCATTATTTTTAGATCTTTTTATATTCTATAGTGGTGGATTTGCGTGTTCTTGATTTTACCACGCTCACTCAAAAAGTGTTATTTAATTGCTTCAGAGTTTGTTTCAACTGCTCATAAAAAATGAACATTATTAAATTTATCAGAGTTACTCTTCATCTTTGAAGGCTTTAGAAAATAAATACTTTAATCAGGGGATAGAACTTAAAAATAGGGTAATTCTAATACTTAAAACAATGATGCCCATCATACAGCTCGTAAAACTGATCCATGTGGCCAGCTAAAATATCTGATTTAGAAACATGACCTTACTTTAAAATGAACGAAAGTACTATTGTCAAGTTACATGGATGATTAGATGCACTGTGGACACCAAAAAGCAATATTTTTATGAAATAAATTTATTATTGGAAACTTAGTAATGATTTATTCAACCTTTCTCCCATTACTTTTCTGCCCCATTTATTAAATATTTATTAGACATTTAAAAATCAGTAGGATACTGCATTCACTATATTTTTAATTTACTTGAATTTATATGATTAAGATCAATAAAAGAATAGTTTATAGATTTCTGCAGTGCATTGATATTTTTTCTTTCACAAGTAAGTGCTTCGATGAGGTAGGAGCATTCATATAAAAATTTCGCTAATGCTAATTTCCGAAAATTGGTAAATTTGACATTAAATAGTACTAGTCTCTTTGTATAACAAGATCATGAAAATTTTTAAGAAGTCATGAAAAAGTCATGGAAGTTTTTTTTTATCCGAATTGAGTATGAACCCTGTATATAAAATTTAAAAGTAATTGTAATGAAATTGATAAACATTTTTGTACGTATTTTCATTTATTTATGTAAATTTTTTAAAAGATTAATTCCACGTGTTTTCATTGAATTCATTTAGTGGCCCATTCATTACCTTCAATGGCCCATTCAGCTTTATGAGTGGGGATAAATGGGCCAAAATTCAATATTTTTGAGATTCAATATTCAAATGAATGGGCCAAAATTCAATATTTTTATTTTCTATTATCATTTATTATAGGCATTTTCTAATCCAACTTTTCTGACTTTTTTATGTAACCAAATAAGTAAAGTAACAAAAGAGCCAATTCTGAGCTTAAAAAAATGTTAGAAAAAATTACAGAAATTAAAAACCAAAAATTGGCCCATTTATTACCACTCTCCCCCTATATCTTCCTATATCTTTAGAAACTCAACACAAATCTAAACTTTTTTCAATACTCTGACATAAGTATTCATAGGACTAATCATTTACAACAAGTTTAACTTTACTATTTGTGTATTTGCACTAATCATGAGTAGGAGGCTAAAACATCCTTATGAAGTGTAGAGTCCGTAACAGCCAAATACTGTGAAATGCCCCTTAAACAACTGAATCATGTCCCCTCTGACTCTCCTTTGTTCCAATCTAGTGATGTAGATCGGGTAAATACCCAGCGGGTAGGTAAATATTTTTTGGGTATTTGCCCAATTCCTGGGTACCCAAAAATTGGGCATTTTACAAAAAATGCAAAAAGTTATTGGAATTAAAAAAAAAAAAATCTAAGTATGAAATAATTGGTAAAACTGATACATACATATGTATAACACAATTTCTAATATTTTTATTGAAAGACTTGATGAAACTATGAAAGAAACATATCGTGAACCAAAGAATCTTTCTTTTCAATGTCATAATTTAAGAAGTATAAGCAATTCATTGATGAACTTCAGGATTTCAAAATCACAATCAAGGTTAGTCATATCCAAAATGAAAAAAAAAAAAAAAAAATAAGCATGAGGGATGTTTGGAAGAATAAACTGAGAGGTTATTAAGACTTTGATGTTATTTACTTATTTTATTGCTGTTTTAGTGATAACCTGGCAAATATAGAAACAGTTTTCACATTAATAAGGAAAAAAAAAAAATCGAAATATTATTTTCTGTTGCCTTGCTCATTTGCATTTGGTCCCCGATACTTCATGATCAAAATTTATTCAAACTATTTTTAATACACGCAATTAGGGATGTTGGGTTAGAAGGTAAATATTTTTTGGGGTAGTTATCGGAAGGCAGGTTAAATCCCCTCGTAATTGCGCATTTTGCAAACAAAATTTAGGTGGTACCAAAAGGTGATGATTTTTTTTTAAACATAAACCATAAAATGAAAGATTAAAAATATAAAAATTTATGTATTATAATTTTTTCAATTAAAGGTTTAATGAAATCTAAAGCTTAACGAAAAAATAAGATGAGAATACGCCTGAACACTTGAACTAGGTTTGGAGGAAATTTCTGCAAAAGGTATAGGTAAATAAATAGGAATAATAAATTGAGCGACATTTCGTTTCATTTTGATGTCATGCAGAGTAGGGACATATTACTGGGTTAAAAAAGACTAGGACCTTAAGAAATTGGATGTTTGCTTTTTTTTAACCACTTAAGCTGTTTACTTTTTGTAGAATGGCTTTTTATATCTAAAATTTGGCTATCAACATTGATTAGGCATATCCAACACATTTAATGTTTTGTAGTAAGTTACCGTCCTAAGCCAGGGCTGAGGCAGAAATACTTAAAATACACCACCAGCTCAGTTATTATATGATATTCACATTTAATGTGAATATGTATTAGATTGCTAAGTTGTTTCACACAATAATTCTTTAAATTTACTGTGATCAAAATACGATTTTTGGGCAAAAATTTATTGTTTTGTATATGGTTGGTTATGTACATAGTGGAATACATACAGAAAAGAATTTTAGTTTAATATAAATTTTTGAAATAAATACCCAGGTAAATACCCATTTTGGGTATTTACCGGGTATATACCCTGGGTATTTACCCCTAAAAATAAATACCCGGGTATTTTACATCACTATTCCAATCTATACATATTAATACTTTTAAGCCTGGCATCATAATCTAAATCTGAAAGTCCCCTCACCAAATTTCCTTGAACCTTTTCTAACAAAGAAATATCTTTCTTAAAATAAGGAGATCAATACTGAACAGCACACTCCAAATGAGGTCTTGCCAAACTGTATGAAAGCCGAAAACCTTGAAATCTTGAAGGCCTGATTCATTAAGACACCCAGATCAATAATAGTTTTTGCCTGTCTAGTGACTAATGACTGAACCCTTTAAGTATTAACTTGAACACTTTCATGACTTAAATGCAGCACTTGGCATTTCTCAACATTAACTGCCATACCCCATTTATATGCCCACTTAGCAGAAGGTATGATCTAAATCCTCTTGAAGCTGTTATATTCTTTTTCATTTTCTACAATCCTCATAATCATAGAAAGATAAAGATTTAAGGTATCTGCTCACACAACTCAAAACTATCTGCAAGTATTTTTAAAAATATACAGTGGGCATGTAAGATTTTCAGTAATGCAATGCTTATTGCGTTTTCAATCATGCATCCATGAAATCAAGAGATTAATTTCATTAATTTATCTACAGATTTTCAAGATAACCATTGTTTAATATTGATATTAATTTAAAAATTTTGAGCGAAGTACATATTTGCAGCCAATGTATCCGAGCACGGTGTGTGCGCCTACATTATCTAGCTATGCACATAACTTTGACGTCATCAGCAAAACAATTAATGTTTCCAGCAATATTTTCATGAGTATCATTCATAAAAGTAATAAACAAAAGATGTCTTAAAACTGATCCCTGAGAGACCCCACTTAAAGCATCATTTCATTCAGAATGATCTATCCCGTTACTACTCTCTGTTTCCTTCTCGGAAGCCAATTCCTAACCAATTAAAAGTTTCACTCTTCGTATATTATCTAGTTCATTGAGAAGAACAACATGCGGTACCTTATCGAAATCTTTTTGAAAACCAATATAAATAACATCTATGCACTTTTTGTTCTAAAGCCATAGTAATTTTGTCATAGAAATGCAATTGATAATCCTGTTGAAATTTCTTAACTTGTTTTATTTCAAAGAAAACCTTAACATTGTAAACAAAGTTCAAACTAGATTGTAAATAAAGGTCTAATGGATGTGTTTGTGGCCCCAGACCAGCGGACCACAATGGTTTTTGAGCCCTGAATTTCATTGGCCCTCATATTTTAGTCACTCAATATTTTACATTAGAAAAAAAACTTGTTATCCATATAAATAAAACAGAGAATATATATAATGTGTGTGTGTGTGTATGTATGTTCCTATATGAATCCAGTTTTTATTGGATCTCGACCAAATTTGGCAGGTAGATACTTGTGCACCTTAGAAGAAACGGGGGGAGGGGGGGGGGGGGGTCAGACGCCGAAAAAAATAACTGAATGGTTCGAATTTTAAGACCCGAAAATGGCTCTTTCTACCCGAAATAATTATCCAATTTCTTTAACTCGGGTCCCATTCGAAAGGCCTCGAAAAATCCCAATAGCAATCATCCACATCCTTCGAATTTCAAAACAAAAAGGCTGTAAAATCATTGGGGGAAAAATTTAAAGCACTTTTAAGCCTGATGGAACTTTATTTTCATGTCGAAAATTTATCCTTTGCTGTATCTCATTTTAAATTAGCATGAGGAAAGTTTCAGAAAGTTACAACTTTTTTTTTTCTTGACTGCGACGAAATAAAATTTTGTTTTTGTTTTGAGGTAAAAATTTCTCCTTTTGATTATTATTTGGTGATTTATCTTCTTCAGGGTCCGCAGACCTCCTATTTTTTTCTAGTTTCCTATTTTTTTTTCCGAATTTTGAAAATTTTTCTGTTTTTTCCTATTTATTCCTATTTTTTTCAATGCATAATCATGCTTCCGCCCAGGGTTTGAAATACAGTGGGATTGCGCAAAAAGAGCACAAAATTGGTACATCCCGCACAATCCAAAGGTCCATGTGGGATTCCCCCCCCCCCCCAATTCTTAAACTCGATAACGAACATCGGGGAAATCGGAGGAGAGAAAAAAAAATTTCCTCCATGCGGTAGTATTGGGGAAGAGCCTCCCGCCTCTACCAGCACAATTTCCCTGTCTCATCAAACTTTTAGAGAGCAACCCTACTGGAAACGCCATGTCATCCATTCTTTCATACAAATAAATAAGAGGTCATAGGTTACAACGTGTTTCTGTAAGCGCTCGGCTCGTTTTGAAATGCAACAAATCCTTTTCGCCATTTTGTCTTTGCAAGTTTAAACGTTGTATTTTAAAAATTTCAAACTCCATAGCTCCTTTTTCATTTTGGAGAGATGGATAAATTTTGAATAAAGCGTCCATCAATTCGAAGCAATTCAAGTTACATCGACAAATTCCGATTCGCCGGCATCAACGACTTCTGATCCGCCTCATCAACTGATTCCGATCCGCCGACATCAACTGATTCCGATCCGCCGACATCAACTGATTCCAATCCGCCGACCGCCGGTCGAAATGCAATCCGAAAGCTGTGGGAAATGCCTGTCCATTTTCAATTGATACTTTAATTTTTTACTTTAACTTTTTGATCATCAGAAAAAAAGTCTTTGTGCAGTAGAAATATTATTCTAATCAATGGGGACTGAACCCCATTCAGATGATTAGATCCAGAAAATGGTCTATTCAAAAAAATAATTGAGTGTATGTGTATGTGTTAGTTATAAAATATTTTATTAAAAATGAAATAATAAAATAAAATCGCAAAATTACTGAATAATTATGGGGGTTGATATTAATCTAATGGGGTTGATATTAATCTAAAAAAATTATAATTTAAAAATGAATGAATAGAAAAATAAAATAAAAATGAATTATTAAAAATTTCTAACTAAACAAATTTTCAGTACTTATAAAAATCCTTTCCCAAAAAATCCCCCCTGGAATCTGAAGTAAAGGGGAACATTCCCCCCTGGAAATTGAACCCTATTTCAAACCCTGCTTCCGCTTTTTTTTTACCGAGACTGTAATTTCTTGCACCTTATCAGCAGATTATGTTACGAAAGTGCAAAATTATTGATGTACCGATTATCTGTGCTTTTCTTATCCTCAAAGTTAAAACTATACTTCCTTCCAAAGAAATTCGTGTTGTCGACAAGGAATTCATGTTAACTCTAAAATTTGTTATTCACAAAAAAATAGCGTTATAGCCCTTTTGCGTAAGTCGAATCTCGTTGTAGCGGGAGTCGAATGTAATAAATTCAGGTATCTTGTCAATGGATTTCTTATTATCGTTTCTGTATAGAAAGTTGTATTTTATTAAAGAAAATATGCAAATGTTGCAAGCTACTTAATAAAACTATTTAATAAGTCTACAAGACATGTTAAAGCAAAATTATGATAAAATAAATGATAAATTCTTAATAAGAAAATGAATACACTCTTTACAAGGGAAATGATTTGAAAATGGATTATTAGTACCATTTAAATTTTCTGACTGAAATATCTGAATCTGACTTAGATTTTCAGGAGTTTTTGCCTTTCCCTTTTCAAAGTTTATTTTTCAATTATTTTCCAATGAGTTGAAAGAAAATGAAAGCTTAGTATTTTATGCCAGTTCTTTTAAAGTGAGCAAAAACTAACTGTTTTATTTGTTACATTTAGAAAGATAAACATTTTAAGTTAAGATATGCAAATAGTTTTAATTTTTTTTTCAAATGATATTTTCGAATTTATTTGATAACATTCATTGTTGGCTCTTCAAGAATTTTAAGGATTTTTGTAATAGTATCACAATTTGCTCTGCAATTGTTGCTATCTTTTACTTGTTTCCACTATCAATTCTCTTTATAATTTTTAATCCTTGCTCAATTTGAGATGCACTGAGCATTCTAGGCTGACAAACTGAATATTCAGTTTAGCCAAATACTTTAATATTCAGCAACCAAAACGTAAACAAATTAAAATATTTGAAAATTTTTAAACAAAGCACATAATTTTTATACAATGAATGAAACTTGTAGTTAGTGCCACAGTAAAATCAATTTAAATTGCTACATACTAATATTATCACATTCAAAATAATTTTAATGTGAAAGAAAACACTCAGCCATAAAAAATGAATTTAATTTTAATAATAAACAACTGTTTGTATAAAATTCACATATAAATTAACTATAGAAATATAATTTATATTCAAAAATATCTACTAAATTATTTCAAAAAAAAAAAATGCTAGAGCATTGCATTTTCTGGAAGAATTCTATTCTGTGTAGTTTTGTTCATATTTTTTGGTTCTGAAAATAGTCTTTCAATATAGTAGGTGGGGAGAAATAATATGTTTTTTCCCCCAACAATTAAAAAAAATGAAAGAAAAATAATCTTTTTTGAAGAACTTGATCATGTTTGCTTTCAAGCAATCTTTTATTTATCGAATTTGAAGTATTAGAAAACAGGCGTGTATGTTGATTTTTTAACTATTCATTTAGTGATTAGGTTACTTTACTCTTTGTTACATCCTCAATTGTTAGAAGTAGTTCCTTTGAACACTCTGTTTTGAAATTAAACCTTATAGTTTTTTCATGGTTGAGCAAATATTTTTCATAGATGCCATATTAGTAGTCGTCCCTCGCTACTTCGCGCTTCGACTTTCGCGGCTTCACTACCTCGCGTTTTTTTTTTTTTCGTTTTTCTTTTCTTTTTTCTTTTTCAAATATAGTAATTAGCCTTTTCTATGCGCTTGTATAAAATTTCTCCTACAAAAGAATAACAAAGTGTGTCTTTCAAGTAAGGCAAGCTCTTCTGAGGGGCTATAGTTGTACTAGTTGAGGGAGTGGAGGTAAAAAATCGCCGAAGAAAGTGTAGCGAATCACTATTTCATTTTAACCCTTAAACACTAGAACTGGAAAGTATATATCACTAGAGGATAAATAAATCTGTATCAACAGGGTACTAGTTTTTTAAGTTGTATGCGCAATATCTTTAATGAAGATAAATGCAGAAGAAGGGGGGCACATACGGTCACTAACTGGCAATTAATTCTTCATTGAACAAGTTAAGCTAATTTCATAGATTAATAGTTAGTGTGTAAGAAATGCATGTGTGTGTGTAGTTTTATTTCGCAATAATAACTATGTGATATTTATTACATCTAATATATCTCATTTTCTCATATTTTGTGTAATATATTAAATAATGCAAATGTAATGGTGGCTAAGGGTGCTATTTCATGTCTAGAGGGCTCAAACTATGTTAAAAACCTATTTAAATTGTCCTAAGTAAGTTTATGCACTTTAGTTAGGAAAATATTCGGTTTATAATTACAGAATCCTACTTTGCAGAATTTCAGTTATCACGGTAAAGCCTGGAACGAATTAACCGCGATAAACAAGGGTTGACTATATATGAAAAACTGCAATTTTTACTTTGTTCTTTATTTCACTTCTCAAGAGTAACATTAATACTACAAAAAAAAAAAAAAAAAGATTTCTTGAAGCAAAATGGGCCATTTTACAGTATTTTGTCCAAATGTAGAGTTCACAACATGATGATATTTTTGCCATAACTAATTTACTGTTTGATTAGCAAATTTTTTTATTTTGAGTTTATGTGCTGGTAGGAATCTCAAAATAAAATTTTTTATGCTAATCAAACTACAAATTAAATAGTTATGGCAAAAAAAAGTCATGTTGTGAACTCGACATTTGGACAAAATGCTGTGAAATGGTTGAAATATCACTTGATTTTAACCAAGCTGATTTATATCAACAAACCATGGTCTATATTTCGCTATTTTCATGATTCTGTAGCAATTTTATTGAGAAAAGATATATTATACAATTAGGATAGTTCAAACAGCAGTTGATATTAATTCAGTAAGAAAAAATCATATTTTAAACTGGAAAAACCAAATACATTTTTCATTCATAATTTAAAATTTTCTTTTAATTCTAATTAATTTCAAAATTAAAAAGAAAAAAAGAAATGTTTTTAAAAATAATTGGCTAATAATGTGATAACCAATTAGTTAATTTATAAAAATTAAACATTTTTAATTAATATTTGAAAATTAATTATTGCTTATTTTAAGTATTTTTTATCATTCATATAAACTTATTAGTTCCAATCAATGTGCAATTGGTGAGCATTAACTTCTGTGAGCTTCAGCTCTTCAGAAAATAATTAAAAGAAAAACATAAAAAAAAAAACCCACAGACATTTTAAACACAGATTTGACTGAGCCATGTGTTCTAGATGCATTAGACTGCAGTGTCCCTCTTGCCCTCACTACCCACTTACCCTGCTGCAGTGGAAGAATCCATTGATTTAGCAGGTACTGAAGGAAAAGCATAGTAGCAGAGAAGCCTGATCAATAGTTGTTGCTAGCTGAACTCCCCTTTAGCATTCAGCTCTTGTACCTGGATTTTATATTCATTTTCAGTGGGTCTTTCCATTTATTTTCATTTGCTATTTGGTACTCTCCATTATGTATAACAAACATGGTAAGTTTTTAAAAATTTTTTGAAGATATATTTTTTTTTTTTAAGTTTTATGTTTGACAGAAAATTTTACATGATAAAATTTTTACATTGAAATCAAGAATTGTAAAATTGCAGTGATGGAATGTTGAGTTTTACTTCCTTTATTATTAGTGTTTTTTTTTCTGAAGTTAAGATTTTTATATGTTTTCATTCTAAAAAGGTTTTATTATTATTGTTATTTATTTATTTATTTGAGATATTTTTGAATAAGTAATGGTCTTTTAAAATAAAATTAGCTTGTTTTTTCCGTCATAAATTATGATTTTGATTGCACTTCTTGAACACTTTATTTGCTTGTATTTAATTTTCTGTACTTAATGAATGAAGAGTAAATAGCTTTTTGATGGTTTTGTTATAAGAATTTAGCATATAATCCAATAGTTTGGAATCTTAACTTTCACTTATTCTGTTAAATGGGATGTAGGGCTCTTTTTTTTTTCTTTTCAGAATTTAATAACGATTATATATTTTACTAATTTAATCCTTTCAGGTTCAAATTTTATATTTTTTGTTTAAAAAATTCTTCTTAATCAAGCATATGTGTTATATTTCTTTAAAAAGCTCACTTCTTATTTTAATAAATTCAGACATTTTGATTGGGAGTTAAATTATGTACTAATAGTAGGACAGGGCCTCTTAGAGAACATTTTAACTGTTCTATTTTATGTAATTATTGTAATTTTGGCCGAATTTATAGAACTTTGTAAGCTTTGTGATGCAAGGAATGGTGATTTGGCTGAATACTGAACATTCGGCTATTCAATTGCTGAATAGTTAACTTGTTTTTGTCTAAAAACAATGCACGAGTTGCATTTAAAGCATAATTTTGCATGGTTAGTAATTCAATATACATTACAAATGATTGAAAAAATGATTTGGAGATTTTTTTTTCAAAAAAATCCTAACAGTTCAAACTTTAAAACTATTCGACCAGAAAATTACTAAAAATAAGCCTTTTTGAAACAGTTTGTGGAGATAAGAGTTCTATATTTAAGCTATAAAAAGCATTTCTTCTATTGCAGTCTCAAATTCGTAAAGTCAAAAAATGAGGTAAAAAATATGAATAATAGTAATTGAGGTTGGTCCAATGTGCTTCTAGATTTATCAACTCCCAACTCTTCCAAACAATTTTTGATTAGTGTTCAAGTAAAAAGCTTGTATGTTCTATTTTGCATAATTTTCATTGGATATCTGCTATCTGTATTGTTTCGTAAAAGTTTTTTATTTTCACTTTAAAAATAAATATTTGGGCGACTCTCAAAAAAATGCCCGTGCTTAACACTAATTTTTTAAAAAATTTTCCAGCTAACCAAAGCTTTCAAAAAATAATGCTTTTGGGGAATAATACATTCTTTAATATACTATCAAAGCATAACAGTTAATCCCATATTTAATTAATAGTTACTTGAATAAAATAAAAAATTAAACATTACGCACAGGACATTTTTTCAAGAATCGCCCATTTAATTAGTAAATTTTATACTTAAATGATTAACCACTTTTTGAATTTTTTTTTCTCAGTATATGATAAAAAAAAACTCAGACCTTTTCATTCTTATTAGGTTCCAGTAATTATGTTCTGACTTGGTTTCTTAAGAACGGCTAATCAAATCCATCTGTAGTTGCTATTGAGGTAATTATAATTTTACTTATATTATTGTTATAATCTTCCAATTTTGAATTATATGAACATAAACATACTATGAGGAGAGTGGTAGATTTGCAGTATCATTAGTATTAGGTCTTACAAGCTGTGCAGACATTTTATTTATACTTATGCTCAGAGTCTGAGTGCTGTAAGGTTCTCTGCTACTGTTATCCAGGGCCGGTAATTTTTAGGAGTGCCTAGTAGGGCTGAGAGATGCATCGATGCATCTCCAAAAACTGGTGTACATCCTACATCGTTAAACCATTTTAGAATCTTTCTCTAAACTGATGCATCGATACGGCTCCGATGTACACACACCGGTCCAGTGTTGCTGCCGTTTTAAGCTCTAAAGTTTTCACACTAATGTTAATTCGCAGTGTGCCAATCCAATCTGGTTTTACAATGAAGGTGTGAAGAGTTAGACCTTCATTTCTCGCAAAACATGTAAGAATTGCAGGTCTTCTTAGTTATAGACAAAATATATGTTGATGAACTAGTAAGTTTATCATATAATCGCTTGCCAGAAAAAAGGCAAAATTTAAAGAGAAAATAGCAACATAAAATACAACATGTATTTTGGTGTTACAAGAAGTGGAGTTCCTAGCACAGGTGTCACATGGGTTGGTAAATCGTCTTGTCACATACTCCTACCCCCCCCCCCTCAAAAAAAAAATTATAAATGTTTTATGTAAATATGAAATTTATATAAATTTCAGAAACAACTTGGTTCTCTTTTTGTGGCATAACAAAAGTTTGGAAGACATATCAGCGGCAAATCCATTTCATGCAAAATTTGTCCTAGATGATATATGTAACATCCTTCTCTCCCTGTAATATTGGGCACTTTATTTTTGTTAAATTTGTTAGATCAAATATAATTTCAGATAATATTGGTGGAGATTTTCAGTATTAAAGTATTAATATTTTTTATAAACTATGAAATCCTCTGTGAGTGTCACCCAGTGTAACCCCTCTCTCCCGCTACTGATTACAAGGAAACTTTTTTCAATGTAAGAATATGTGAGCTTTTGAATGGAATGCAATTACTTACATCTTTTTGCATTGAAAAAACAGGCTCATTATAATCTCAAAACTTGTTTTCCATATTTTTCATTAACTTGCGCTTTTAGCATTGCTTTATAACATGATAAATTTCTTTCTGGTGCTGAAATCTGTTAATTCGTATGGTGTGATCTATAATTTTAAACTTAAACAAACAAGTTTAGTTTAAAAAAAAACCTTCCACATTGTGATGCATTGCTACATCGCGATGTAAGGTTGGAGATGCATCACAAGTTAGAAATTTCTACATTGCCCAGCCCTAGTGCCTAGTAAATGAATTCATTAAATAATGCCAATTTTCATTTTTTCCAAATAATGTTGCTCAAATATAAAATGTTTAAGTTGCTTTCATACATTATAGTTGTTGGGAGAAAGCCCATCATTGCTTTCTTCTCTTTCTTCTTTGGAGTGCACTTTTTGGTTTTGAGTGCATTACTAAAGCTTACAGAAGTGCTCCAACATTGCATTCAGGCTACTCAAGGGGTTTTAGAATATGTAATGTTCTTTCTATTTTTTTTAAATATAATTTACTGGATTTTAAATTTTAGTGATGGTTTTTAAATTGCTCATAAGTTTTACACATTTTCTCACTTGATGAAGGTATGAAAATTGCAACTTTGAATGAGAATACCAATTTATTCTCAGAAAAATATACTCTATTGTGTTCGGAAATGGTAAATCCATTGTTGGCTATATGAGACACACAGTTTTACTTGCTCTTACTTTCTCAGATGATGCTTGTGAAAATATTAATAATCGTTTTATGAGCTGCAAAAGCTGGAAAACATTTGAATGAAGAAAAATTTGCGGGATTCGTAATTCTGCGGGATTGCGAGCAAAATCCCGCGGGACAAATCCCACTAAACACCTTGCAGGATTTGGGATTGGAAACCCTATCACATAAGTTTATTATACCTATAAAAAACACAAAACAAAACAATGTTAACTTGGTTCATTTTAGCAATGCAGTTGATAATTTCAAAATTATTACTTAATATATACATTAGATTCTTTTTTAATTCTATATTTAAGAGAACTTTGTTCTATGGTTCAACAGTTTATAGATACTTTATTACAACTATAAGTCTTTGGGACTGCTTGAAAATAGTTTAGTATAAATACTTGTAGTTCTATGGATTGTTTTTTCTTTCCTTAATTACTTTTTCTGAAATTTTAAATATTTCTGTTGCGTGATTACAGTATTCACAAAGATTTCGGTTTTTAAAAGAAGATATAGAGTGGAAATTATTTTTCTGAAAAATAATTTTTCTCGGATTCAAATGTATTAGCATCAGTTTTTAAAGAAACTTTTGTTTTTTGTTGTAAAATGTTGCAGAAAAAGAAAGTGATAGGTGAAAGGAAAAAGTAGTGGGTTATAGCACATTATTTTTACTCCTTTTCAGTAAACTGATTTGATATATTTTACTTAAAAAGGTTCAAAAGTACTCGATTTTTAGAAGAGTTTGGTACATTTTGCAGAATTTGGAGGGGAAAATGGAATCTATAAGAGTTGGAAATTTAAAAGATTGATGAAATTTTCCTGTCTTCTGTCTCCAAAAATGGACATTCAGGAATGGAAAGTAATTGTGGATGTATGCTGAATGGAGGTAAATTTAGTTTAAGTGTGTGGGAATATGCTTTTTTGAGTTTATCAGTATATTTTTTTTTTTTTCAAAATTTTTATATTTTTCTGAAAAGGCTGGGCAAGTTAATTTATTCTTCTTGATTCTTGAGTGGCTTGATGAGGAATAAAAGGAGATACTCATCATTATCAGTGTCTTCTGCAATTCCTGTCCACCATTACATTACCAGTTTGAAACACTATTTTTATTTTTTCCCATAGTTTTTTATTGTTGTCATTAGTAATTTTTTGCCCTGAGCATAAGTGCTAGATTTAAAGGTTTTGAACAGACTATAATAGTAGGGGAAGTCTAGGCTTTTTGAACCATAGCGCATGTTAGACTGGTCTCAATAAATTTAATACTATTATTTTTTAAAATTTTAATTTATGACCAACAAATAGCACCTATAGTCCTGCAAATCCTAAACTGAAATCACATAGCACAGTTATATTAAACAAATTTTAATTTCAGAAACAAAATTTATTGTTATTTTGGCAGTGCTTAGTAAGTCAAAAGTTAAATAGTTTTTATGAAAAATGGAACAATAAATTAAATTTTTCTCCCAAAGTAAATTTGTAGTTTTTTTTTCTTTTGTTTGACCTTAAAAAAAAATATGACAGCATTTTTTCAGATTAAAACCAGTGGTACGCTGGCTCACTTTTAGAAAACCCACGAAACGAAAAAAAAAAAAAGATTTTTAGAAGAAGTAGAAAATGCAAAATGTTAGCAATAGAAAGAAGTGAAATTGATGAAGACACAAGTTGTGCTGATTTTTTAGAAAATGTTGATTGTTCAGGCATAAATACCGCAAAAATAGAAGTTGGACAATTTAATTTTTGGTTTAATTTAATAATGTTTAAAGTTTGTTTTTTCTAAACACGAAACAACATGAGTTTGTTACAATGTTCGAGAATATTAATCAATATTATAACAGAAGTTGTGTTTGTTACGCAGACTAAAGTACACCAGGCTCAGGGCACTTCACAAAGTAGAGTTAAAAAATATATATATATAGAAAAGTTAATGAATTGATTAAAAAAAAAAAATGGGGAATCTGGGATTAAGAGAAATATTTAATGAAACTCGTGGTACTTCGCAGTGATCAAACTGCTCATTGAATTTTTCGATGAGGTAAAAAATGAGTAGTAGAAAAGCAGACCAACATGCCCCAACTTCCCCTACCATGTCATCAGAGTGTAAATATGTTACTATACTTAATGTAGATTATCATGAAATGTAAGACATAATAAAATTCAAGAAATATTTGTATTAAGCTATGTGCATAGTTTCGGTATCAAAAAGTTTTAAAGTAATAATACATTAGTTTTTGTGTGGTGAGAGGAGTTAGGGGGTGCTATTTCATTGTTGTCAAAAAGTGTCTTTTACACGGTTCGCCGACATATACATCACGATATATTTCCAATATTTATTTTGAAAATATCACAATATTTTCGATATTTATTTTTTCAACTACGGTATTTTCAACATAAAAAGTATATTAATCATAGTAAAATTGTTCATTTATTATTAAAAATGACCAAAAAATTATGTACTATATTTTTATGATGTATTAATACATTATTAATATAATAAAGTAATATAATACTCCTATTTTACTTGTATTTTATATTCATAAAATTATAATGTAATGCAACAATTTTAATTCATATTAAAAGTGCCTAATTAAATATTTAACATTGCTCAGAAAAAAGAAAATGTCTTATGACTGCGCACTGGCTAATGTATATATTTTATTTCCGAATCATATAACTGAAAAAGTAGCTAACAGAAGAAAAATGAATAAAACAGCTAATGCTAAATAACTACATTAAAATTGATAGAAATTCAAAATGAAATATTAGATATAAATAATGAAAGAAGCCTTAATTTTAAGTATACATATTGTAATTATAATATAAGAAAATAAAGGGTGATTTGAGGATGCATTTACTATTTGGAAGACTAGTTTGTGCTAATATGCCGGCTGGTGGGGTTAGGCGCTGGCCTTCTACGCCTGGGAACCCAGGTTCTGACCTGGGAGGCCAGTCGGTGGATTATCGAGATGCAGAAAATCTTCAACTCTATATCATATGATTATGCGGCATGTAAAAGATTCCTTGGGTATTTGTTTGGCTTAGGATATCCCTTGGCTAAATTAAATTCCTAGTGCAATTTCACATCAAATGAGAGCCCAGGTGCCTCCATCTGGTGGAAACTGGGCATCAAAAACATTACTGTGTCATGCATCAGAGCCTTAATGGTGACACACGAAAGACTGATGCATTGTTGGGGAGCGCACTAGGTCTGATTATGGCCCAGACGCCTCTTGAGGTGGGTCTCTTATACAGCCCCATTTGAAAGAAAAAAAAAAGTTTGTGCTAATTGAAAATATCGGATATATATCAAAATATCTGATATATATCAAAATATCTGATATATATCAAAATATCCAATGTGTATTAAAATACCGGATATTTTCGAAAATATCATGATATTTTTGGACCCTGGTCTTTTACCATTTACATTTTCTCAATTTTGTGAACTTTTTTTTGTTTTTAGAATGCACATTGAAGGGTCAGGGCTCAAACATGCCTCTTGATAATGGCTACTTATTTTAACCTTAAGTATTGATTTTGCTTTTGTGCCCTGCAGTTTCTTATTTTAACCTTTGAACATTTGTTAATTGTAATTTTATCGTATTTTAGCATTGAATGAATTTCTGACGCCATGCCAAAGCACAAGTTAGAAGAATGTTCTGCCACTGATACAAGTGATGCATATGCGGAGGAATGTGGCCTAGACAGCTTTCCTAGCAGCAGTGATGTTGACAGAGATGATACAAGTAACAGTAGCATTAAATCGGAAGTCAGTTCTGAAGTTCCTACAACCAGCACAAGTCAGGCTGCTGAAGAAACATCTGATGGAGATGAGCCTCCCAAAAAGAAACCAAAGAAGAAATCTGTTTGTTTTGCTAATGTTACAGTTTATTACTTTCCTCGAACTCAAGGATTTACATGTGTGCCTAGTCAAGGCGGCTCCACTCTTGGTAAGCTCGACCAAAAAAGTACTTTCCATTATTGAAAGGGAAATTGCTTTTTTTCTTTTTTGCTGATTTTGTATATGTATCTAAGCTTCTTATACAATCTTTTTTAATGAGTTGAAAATTCTAATACATTTATTGGCAATTTATATATTTTCTTGAAAAATTGAATCATCATTTTAAAAGTTTGATATTTAATTAGCAAATTGATGTTTTTAATGTTCAATCAAAATGATATTTCTTGTTATTGACCTTTTTCTTGCTGTTCGGGGGCATATTTCCAAGAACTTACTGGAAAAAACCCATAACTTTTTTTAGGATTAATTTGTCCCGGGGCAAGTGCTCTTCCAAAAACAGATCAAAAGCTGTTAAGGGGTATAAAGAACCTTAACCTTCAATATTTTCGGTTTTTCTCGAAAAAATATATGTTATGCATAATTAAATTCTGAACAATTTGATACCTTATTTATTACCATACGCAAAAAACTTTTCAAGTTATCGTGAAAATGCGTAAACTTCCCCATAGAGATTTATGTTTACAGCAGCTGCTTAAGCCTCTTTTTCTCAGGTGCCCGTTTCTCGTTTTTGCATGATATCGTAAAAAGTTTCTTACATATTTCCATAAAACTTTTTATCATGTTTGTCTGATTTATTTTTATGATCTGAACCTAAATTTTAACTAAAAATGAAAGTTAATATTAAAAAAAAATATTTTCACCCAAAATTTTGGAAAATTTTGACATTAACTTATAAAATTTCAAAAAAAAAAAAAAAAAAAAAAAAAATAATAATAATTAAAAGAAATAAATAAATTTTGGTTTAGGTAAAAATAAACCAGACAAACATGCACAAAAATTTTTACCGAAATAAATAAGAAACTTTCCGAGATACTATGCACGCAAAACGAGAAACCCGAGAAAACGCAACCTGTAAAAAAGAGTATTAAACAGCTGCTGTTAACATAAATCTCTTTCAGTAAAGTATACGCATTTTTTCGATAACTTGAAAAGTTTTTTGCTTATGGTAATAAATAAGGTATCAAATTGTTCAGAATTAAATTAGGCATAACATATATTTTTTCCAGAAAGTCGAACATTTTAAAGGTTAAGGGTCCTTAGACCCCTTAAGTTCTGATGAACTCAGCTTCAGCATACGCCGCAATAGAAACAATCGAAATCGCTCACCTGGTTTCGACAAACACATGCATTTATACTTTTCTGATGACTCTTCGCTCATCCCCCTCAAGTCTATGATCATTAGCCGTGGTGTCCCTGACACGCTATAGCCCATCAAAGACATGGGATGCGTGAAAAGGACCCAATTTTTGGAACATAACATGTCCCAAGTGTATTCGCTACTTCCCCTGAGGATGTTTTCCCCAAAGTTCCTGAAAATCAAAACTAAAGTGGAAGGGAGTTAATTTTTCTCCTAAGAAAGAATTCTTTAGCTATATTACCCTACCCCAAAAGTCACAATTACTTTTTTAAAAGTTAAGAAAATCTCAAAATAAGAAAAACAACGTCAAAAAGGAAAATTGCAGTTTGCTTTTTGACGTTATTTCTTATTTTACTTTTTAGCACAAAGGTATTAACTTAAGAAAACTTAACTAAACTTAAAGGTTAACTTAGATAAGGTAAACTCTAAAGGTAACTTAAAAAAATCTTATTGTAATGTATTCAGACCATTAGTTTAATGATAGTAAACAAAATTTCAGCATATTTCATTGTAATAATTGGTTTTGTATGAATTTTTAAATAAAAACACTAAACTAAGAAAATCACACGGTCTTGTATGTATGTATGTATGCAAAAGGAGAGCCAGGGAAAACACTTCTCCCTTTTTTTGAACGTCCTACTGAACAGGTTAAAGCAGTGGTGCCTAACTTTTAGTCTGCGGGCCATATATGGCCCACAAAGCAGATTTGTGTGGCCCATTGTTTTTTTTAATGTTACAAATTGAAAACAATGCTCTGTAACTTTCCGAAACTGCTGCAAACCGTCGACAATCTGGCAGTAACCCCCGCCAAGTAGCAGTCAATCAAATCATTTTTTCACTGAAGTTATTATTTTTTTCCTGCACGTTGGTTTCCTAGGCACAGACGATTTGGGAAAATTTTGCATATTGGTTTCTGGAAAAAAATAAACTTCTCATTAATAAAAATCATCAAAAAGTATCGATAATTCTTGATTTGAAATTTTCTGTTTTGCATGTCCTTCTATGTTATCTAGGAAAAAGTTTAAAAAAATTTATATGTGTTCAGGATCGCAAGATTCGTTTTAATATGAGGTGGGCTGCCTGGATGGCCAACATTTTATTAAAGCATGGTTTTTATATAGCACAGAATCAATTTTCCTTTTATTTTAATTAAATAATAATAAGAACAACTTCACATTAAAACTTTAGCATCAGCTTTTAATTTTAAATTTAGTTCTTCAGCCTTTTCAAAACATTTTGGGTTAGCATTGTTAGTTTTTTTTAAAATTGTTGTTATTATTATTTTAAAATCAGACTAGTCAGTGCAAAATCTATAAAAGTGATTAAAACAGATTAAAAAGGTTAGGTTAATTGCTAAGTTACTAAACTGCCAAGTCTGAAAGAATAGGTTCTTATTGTTTTAAAATCAGACTTTATATATTTAAAAAATCTTTTAATTGAAAGTGAATTTTTATTGGTTTTACTCTCACATGTAGTTTTTTCCTATTTGTTCTTGGTGTTAAAATCATGTTTAGTGGTGCTACATTGTTACTGCGTTCTTTCCCAATCAGTTTTAATAGAAAAACTAATCTGTCACAAAGTCACCCCACATTGTGGGCTGAATTTATGACAGTTGTTACTATTTATAAATGAATCATTAATTGATATTTAATTTGTGCTTATATGTTATTACATAACTAAAGAATGTAGCTAAACTTAGTTTTAAATATGTCTGAGAGTGAATCATTTTTGTCTGGTTTAAATTTAAAAAAAAAAAAATAAATAAATGAATAAAAAAAAAGTGTCCTGCTTCCAGTATACTATTTGTCATATTTTGTTGATTATTATGGTTATTACACTTTACCATTTATTATCATTATGTTTGATTTTAAATTTCCGTATATTTCATAGGAATGGATCAGAAGCACAGCCAAATGAAAATGTTTTCCATTCTTGAACATGCAGAAGAGCAAAAGAGAGTTCACAAGGAGTTAATAAATCATCAACGTCGTTTAGCAAAGTATCAGTCATCAACATCTGATTCGGATGACAGCGAAGATATAAGTGACGTTTCGGATTCAGAACTAGAAGCAGATAGTTGCTATTTCCTTCAGCCAGTTCCTATACGGCAAAGAAGAGCTCTGTTACGCGCATCGGGTGTGCAGAAAATAGATTCTCTGGAAAAAGAGGAATGTCGAGACATAAGGTCGTCACGTGAGTTCTGTGGTTGTGAATGCAAGATATACTGTGATCCAGATTCTTGTACTTGTAGTCAGGCTGACATTAAATGTCAGGTTGATCGTTTCTCTTTTCCTTGCGGCTGTAGTCGGGATGGTTGTGGGAACAATGCAGGACGCATCGAGTTTAACCCACTTAGAGTACGTACTCATTTCATTCATACTTTAATGAGACTCGAGTTGGAGAAGAAACAGGAACAGCAGTTGGCTGTTAAATCCGAGTCTAGCAATTTTTCCATTTCATCTCTTTCATCATGCGATACATGTAGTTCACTTTCGCCAACATCTACAGCATTTACCTCATGTGTTCCATCTCCGTCGTATTTAACAATGAATTCTACCTCTGCCGTTGAAACTAATAGTTGTATTGTTAGTAATCCTCTCAAGGAACAAGTTTCTGCATTTATGGCTATCAGCGAGTCTGAGAAAAAGACTCCTGAAATATACTCATCACCTTTTAGCCCCCAAGAAAGTTCTTACTCTGAAAATTCCGACTATTCGAGCGATGACGTTGATTCGGATGTCGAAACTTCATCCAGTAATTCGCCTCTTCAGCGATCACTTCAGCCATCTTTAACTGATAGTGTTACTCAAACTAATGATGACGCATCTAAATTTTTAAGCCATTTTAACAAACCTGGTACGACTAACAGTGACTTGACTATGCGGTGTTATTATTCCGGGGATAGTAATTTTTCACCATTGGTACAACAAGATAATCATTTTTGTAATCGTAGTTCTGGAGCACAATTTTCTAACGGACATTCATTGAATTCTTTAGATCAGACTGATTTTCGTGATTCCCTTCCTAGGCAAGATGGTTTTGCAGAGCAGCATGTGCATTCTAATTTGAAAGAACAGGCACATGATTATGACCGCCAATCAGTTGAAAATAAACCTGTAGACGTTGTTAACGAAGAAGAACATTCTTATACTGACTTAAGTTCCGTTATACCTGGGACCAAAATGGAGCTTTTCAATGGACTTCTCAGTTCTAAAGTTCAGGATGTTACTGCCATAAAGCCTGTCAACTTGGAATCTGAAAAGGTTTTTAATAACCTTAATGGTTTAGAAACATGTCCGCTTACTTTAGGAAGAGACGCTCAAAAATGCTGTATTTCTAATCGCATTGAAAATGAAAGAAGTGATGAACCAGGTGAAAATCTAGGAGAAATTATAAAGAAAACAATTGTTGAGACTGTTTCTGCATGATGGTAAATCGTATTAGCTCCTTGAACTCTTATAAAACAAAATGTATTAATTTATTTTTTGACTTGTTATTTTTATTTTTTTTATTTAAATTAAAGGAGCACACAATTTATACATATACATATTTAAGATTTAACACCAATAGCAAAACATTTATGGTTCAAAACATAAGTTATTTTAAAAGATAAATAAAAAAAAAAAAAAAACTATGCATACTGTTAGTTACCTCTTACAAATGTTAGCAAAATGGGTTGGGGGTTTACAAGGGCCCCTGTTTAGTGAATTATAGCTTAACATTTTGAGCTGTTAAACTGAAGTAAAAAAATTAAATAAATAATGAGAACAATTAGAAATCATTCTGCTTCAAGTTAAATTCTAAATTCAGAGAGATGTATGCCTACATCATACTACTATAAAAATAGCAGGGTTGGGTTTTTCGCCGGCAAAAAGGTATTTTTGCCGGGACAGTGGAAAAAACCATGGCAAAAATGGAAAACACCGGCAAAAACCTAATTACAAATAAAGTAGCATTATAATGTTAATAAAGAAATAGTGACAATATAATATAAATAATGCACTTTAATATTTTAGTTATGTCTCTCCATGTTACTTCTAATTTATAAGGTGAAAAATAAATAAAAAACAAATGTTGGGATTGCAAAACTTAAGATTTTAAATGTTAGCTAAAACAATTTTTTCAGAATGAGCCAATTCCTTCAATGCTAAAACAAAGAATGTTTACTTAAGCTTAGTAAATTAATTAAAAAATTGAATTCTAATTATATATATTTAATTAATCACTTTTTTTTTTATCCCACTAAGATTTTTAAGTTATTTAATTATAACAGAATATTTACGTGAATATAGAAAAATATTAACTTTTCCTCACTAAAGAAATAATGCATTTTTTCTCACTTACTGGGAAAATGGATAGCCAAGAGAAGAATTTAAAAAGAAGAAAAAAAAGCTGATCAATATGTGCATTCCCCATTCTCTCTACTTTTTAGTGATACTAGCTCACTCTACAGAAAATGGCAAAGCCTTTTATCAAAATCTTTTCATGCTTTTACTTTTATATAAAAGGAAAAAAACTGCCTGTAAGTTGTTAACACAAAATCTATTTTTGCCACTTTGGCAAAAACTGGCAATAACCTATTTTTGCCGGGCGGTAAAAACCATGGTTTTTTTCCATGGTTTTTCCGCCTCCGGCAAAAACTTGCCAACCCTGAAAAATAGAATGAAAAATATTTTTTTCTACTAAAGTTTTGAAACCTAAGTTGATCAATTAACAAGTCTAATCTGGTTCTACATAGAGGTTGAGGATTCAGCTGTGGACCATAGTTTCCACAAAATATCATTATAATAATTAAATAGTTAATTTACATTTATTTTTAAATAATTTCATATGCTAAAAAGTTTTTCATTTTATTATGTATTTATATTTTTAGAATTATTATATATTTAGATAAAAAAAATTAATCATCTGCAGATTTAAATCAAAATCTTTTGATATATTTTTTTACTCATTAATATTTTCTAGTTTATTAAAAACTTCCTTCTGAGAGTATATTCTGATGAAAATATTTTATTAGAAATCTTATTACCATAGTTCAAATGCTATGCATTTAATTGAAACTAAATTTGTTCAATTAAGTAAAATGTTTTTGTTTAACAGAATATGAAGTATGACGTACTATGATTATTGATGAATCTGTTGTATAAATACAAGAATTTTCTAACAGTGTAACGATTACAAAAGAGAGTGCTTATTTTACTCTACATGATGTACCAAACCTTTAAAAAATATATTAGCCTCATATTTTTGTTTTTGTTTATCTTGAATTAAATTGTGTACTCCTTTATGTTATGAATTGTTTTTGCATCTAAAAACTACATTTGCACAAGTTTAATTATTTTTTTTTATGCACAATTTATTTTATGTTATGCAAAGCTTCTTGTAATAAATTACTTTTTTTTTAAATCTATTTTTTTCTGAATGTGATTTATGTACTTTGAAAATCACATGATGTTTTTCTACTATGCATTTTTTAATACACAAAAAAACATTATTATAGGTTTATTCTAATTATTTTTAGACTTACATTTGTAAAAGTATATTGTGAAACATAATTTATTGTTTTATTAATATCGCTTATTTACTTGGCTTCCTTGTTAAATATGTCAAAAGGAATTTTACTACTAAATGTGGTTCATGTATTGTGTGTACAGTTCCCTAAATTAAATCTTTTCAATATTATAATTTATATAGACTAGTTACTTTTTCACAAACAAAACATTTAGATTAAAATTACATAGAATATAGAAATTGTTATTGGTGTAAAAAAAAACTTTTAACGATAAAAAATTGCTTAAAAGCAGCTGCCACTGATTTATTAGTTTGAATAAGTGTGAAATTATATGAATTAATATGATTTTTCTTATCCAAGATGAAATGGTGCAAGAAATTGAATTTTCCCTAAAGTTTAGGTTTCTGTCTTTCACTTTAGTCTTTTTGTGTAAGACCAAAATTGGAAAACGTTAACTCTCGCCAGTGATTCACCTAAAATATTCGGTCTTTTGCCGTTGTCTTTGGTATGTAAAGCTAAACATTCGCCATTTTATGTTGACATTAACCAGATTTTGGATTTTCACAATAATATATATATATCTGGGGGGATTGTGTTCTGGTTATACACTGGAGTCCCAGCATTTTTTTAGTATGTTAATGCCCGAAGTCCAGTATTTTCTGTGATGTTTTTATCTCCAAACCTCAGATTTTTTTTTCTTTCTTTACTCAGAATTTTCGGTGATTATGTCTTTAATTATTGGTAATGTTCCTTTTGTGTAAACCCGTTAAAATGCAATTCTAAAATTATTTAAATTAAATTCTTTCGTCTTTTTAAACTTTCATTTTGAAAAGTTTTCAGAAAGAAGTCATTTTTCCAGTTTTATTTGTCCAATATGAGAATCTAATTTTCTCATTTTTTCTACACTTAGTTAGGAGGCAAGTAAATTAATTATTTTTTCTTTTTTATGAAAGTCATTAAAAAAATTCAGGCAAAATTGTGTGGTATCAAAAAGTTAAAATGCTGAATCACTGGTTTAATTTTATTTTTGCTTCAATTATGTTGACTTTTATTAATATTATGTATATTGTAGATATTTAAAAACACAGTTCCGAAATAACTTTACTCAAATACATTCATTTATATGCCATTTTTCTACTCTTGATGTCTTCATTTTGAATTGTTGTTCGTTATGCTTTGTTAAGGGGCAAACAAATAAAATTTCTCTTTTATTTTGATTAAAATAAAAAAATTGAACAGCTCCAAATGGAAGTCGATGCTCTTTAAATAGTTAAATTTTAAAAAGTTAAACGTCGAATCTCTGGTGGAAATAATTTTGCTTATATTATTATGTTCACATCTCGTTAATATTTCACTTCCGTATTAATGATGTTAGTTATGTATGAGGTCCTTGATTAGATTTGCTCATATTGTATTGATTATATATTGTTTCTAGTTAAATTCTTATCCATATATTCAGTACCAATCACAATTTTCATTACTTTCAACATATTTTTGAGAAGCAACTGAAAATCTATTGTGAAACTTTTGGTTTCATCTTAAAATATTTTTTTTAGGTCATAAGTATACCAGCTCACGTAGGTTACTCTATAACTAGTTAAGAATTTAATTAGACATATACACAATATTTTGACTGCGGGAGTTGTTTAAATATAATAAATTTGTCTTGTATGGTTTAACAAAAGCAATTAATGTATATATGTATAAAATTATGTATATTTAAGTACTAGGGATCTTAATTTGTTTAAAAAATGCTCCCTCCCTTGATTTTCTCTTAAAAACTCTCAGGTATTTTTTTTTTTTTTTTTGTAAACTCACAATCACACCTAATATATAACCCTTTCATATTGATTAAATTAAACATGATAAATGTATGATCCAGTTCCATATTAAAAATAATAGTAAAAGGAAACGATGAATTAAAAATACATGTAAGTTAAAATGGTAAGAATTCTGAACATGATTCATAAGCTCTTTCCTTTCTGTTCTTTTTTCTTTTTTTTTCGGGGGGGGGGGGATTTTTTTCCCTCCAATAAATTTATTTTGCATAATTGGTGATTCCATTGGGATTTAGACAGATCTATTCTCTCCTAAAGCCTAATCCTCTGTTTGGTTTAATATTAATGCCATTAAAATTTGCATGTCTTATCCTGGGATGTCCATTCTTGTACCTGACGATTCTACTGTTTTATGTGGGAGCTTCATGCTTTCCCTCTTAAGCATAATTTTTTTTCCACCTATAAAATTTAGCTTTTATTTATTTTTATTTTTGAACGACGGCTTCAAACACTCCAGAAATCGAGCTCAACACAAAGTGATATTTTTTTTTCTCCCAAATCAGAATTTTCTTTTCATTATTTAATAATCTGAAAGTTTTAACTATGGTGTTAGTAATGACTCATATTAATATTCTTCAGGATGTCCAGATTAAAAGACATTCTAAAATTATTTTTTCATAAAAAGGTTTTTACTATCCTCTTCTATTCTTCTCATTAAAAGAATGGACTGTTTTGGCATTCTGTGTGATTTTTTCTTTTTCTTTTTTTTTTCCTTTTTCATTTTCAGTCAGTATCAAGCTTTGTTAAAAGGCTTGTGATTAAAATTTATTTCATTGAAACCTTGAAATAAAATGTTTAAACAAAATTTTGTAATCATTTTGAGTGCAGGTTCTCAATTGCTGGGAAGTTAAATGCTGAACCAAGTAAAATTAAATTAAAAGGTCTACCTCAAAATATTTTCAGTGTAAAATCTTTTCCCTTTTTCTCGTTTTTAATCTACTTTTTTTCTCCAGTTTTTAAAAGTACAATCTACTGTTTGTGTTTCTTTCAAGAAGAGCAGGTATTTTACCAGTCAACAATGAGTCGGATTTCGAACTAAATTGCAGAAATCAATTTGGTCATACGATGAATCTTCATCTAAGTGATCAAGTGATCATTCCTTCTCATTCACTGAATATTGCATTAAAAGTGAAGAATATTTATTTGCTCTGCAATAGGTATTTAATGATTGTAAAAAGAATGTGCTCTCAGGTCCTATTGAATTTAATAAAGTTTGCAAAATGAGTATATAAATGAGGAAAACTTGATGCTTCTCAAAAGGTTTAATTTAAAACACATGTGCCATCACAAGTTGATCTGTTAACATTTCGCTTATTCATTCTGCGTCGAGTCATTTTACAGCTTAAAAGAATAACGAATATGTACAAATAGTTACAAGTAGATAAATTGACAGTAATTTGGTATAATTTTGTTCTTTGAGAAGTTTTTTACAACAAATTTAATCTTATACACATTTTCTAAGTCAAACCATGTAAACAATTTTAACCTTTTAAATGTTATGAAACTTTTTAATGCTTTGAAGATCTGGGGCTTAATACATTGAATGTTTAGCAATTACATAATTTAATTTTTTTAATGTAATTTTAATTTAAAAATACACATTTTTTACCGTTTTTATCCCTCAGATAGCAAGTATCAATTATGAGTAACTAAATGCCAAATTTGTGTTGGATACAAGATAAATGAGACATAAATTGTTATGATTACTGTTATCACTTTTACTATGTGTACCTTTTCAATGTGTATTAGAAATTTTAAACTGTACATATGTCTCAGAATAAAATTGTCATCTGATAATTTTATCTTTATTTATTTATATTATACATTACAAAATAAACTGAACAGCATAAGGCAGGACCTGGCTATTAAGGCATGCTATTCAGCCTTGTACTTTCAAATGTTTGCCAATATGGAAATTTAGGTGATTTAAACTTGGGAATTGATTTTTTGATTTACCCCATAAAATATTAACTCTTTCACTACTGATATATTTGTTATTGAATGTTGCTATAATTTCTTGGTAAATAAGTCTTGTGCAGTTAAATTTAACAAATTTAAATTGTTATGAGACAAAATAAAACGACCCAATTCCTATGACGTTTAATTTGAAGAATGTATTGCACTTTGCTTTTGGCGCCTCGGAGCAGCCATAGCAAGGAAAAGGTTAAACATATTTACTTCAATTGTACTGTTTCTTCCCCAGTAATATCTCAGCCTGTTCAAAATTCCTTTAAAATATTTTCAATGGACGACGAGATAATATCTTGTGTTTTGAACTACTTAATAAAATTTTCTGAGTGTAAAATGAGAAGGGACGTGATGGCCTGATATGTAAGGCGTCGGGATTTTGTGACCCGAGGGTTCCGTTCGATCCTTGCCGGATCGAAGATCCACCATCTTCATTAATGGTGACTGGGGGGACGTTAAGTATGCTTGTGATCACAAAGTCCTCCAAGTGAAACAATACCTCTGGGGGTGCTGGACCAGGGATTGCTCAGTTTCTGGTCTGGTTCAAAAAATCAGAGCCGTCCTTCAGGGTCCCATCCAACTGGTTAAGCCACAAATAGTAGTAGGTACGGGGGACTCTGGAGTTAAATGTGTAAAATAAGAGCAAAACAAATAACTCAGCATGACTATGAAATAAAATGTGTCATTTAAATTATGACTATAAGGATCATAAAAGTAAAATTGATTCGATTGGTTTAAACATTCTAGTTCAATTTTCAATACCCACAATAATTATAGAATGAAATCAATGTAAATTCAGTATTTAAGATAATAAGTTTTATTACAAATATTAAATACATTTGTACCTTAGCTCATTGTTATTTTTCAGGCACTTTTTAAATCTGATGATGAATACTGCACATTCTTACTTTTTCTAAAAATA
The DNA here is from genome assembly GCF_026930045.1 of Uloborus diversus. NCBI lineage: Eukaryota > Metazoa > Arthropoda > Arachnida > Araneae > Uloboridae > Uloborus > Uloborus diversus. Next base: position 165,088,466 of record NC_072734.1, on the reverse strand, counting down.
AGTACATGTTAAATCCTTCAGATGATTCAGTTTCCCTATTACTTTTATCATCAGTGTCTTCATCATTTTCTGTAGTCAGTTTAAGAGTTTCAAACTGAAAAACAAAGACATTTATTAAAACAAAGTTAAATTAGAAAAAAAAAAAATCATTAACATCAATGGGGTCGTTTCCAAAATTTTAAAAGTATTTTTTTCTGAAAGAACATGCTTAAAAACATAGGATCTAACTATTTTTTAAATAATTTGTTTAAGTTTAATATTTAAAAAAAATTATTTAAATGGGTGCGCTTTCATTGTTTACATTTCTTGCCGATGACATCACAAATGATGAAATGTCATTTAGTGTTGCCATTCACAGAGCAAAATATTTAACTCGTATCTTTACTCATGTGCATTGGCAACAATGTGGTTGATAGCAAGCGTAGAGCACAATTTTAATTCGCTTCTTGATTATCATAACGTGGAAACTTGATAGAAAGATGCGCCAAAGAGCATCATTTGTGATGTCATTAAGACCACACCTTGCTTGAAAAATCGGACAGTTTAAAAATTAATTAAAAAATAACTGTTGGGAAAATGAAAAATTTTTCTGGGTCCATGTTATTTTTTTTGCTTATTCAATCAATTTCAGTGACTACAAGTACTACTTTTCACTGAAGGAAACAACCCCATTGAAAAGAATATCAACTTATTTAAAGGCTAAATCTACAAACTACACTAGTGTTAAGAATTTTAGCAGCAATAGTTTTCAATTAGAAAGCCATGAAGTCTTCCTTTAGGTCAGTGCAAAGAACATTCATTTGTATAAAAACATGAACTGTGCACGACAGAACAAGATGCAAGGGTACGTAGAAGTGTTGAATTAGAATTAACGCCTGTGTGAATGTTTTAATAAAAGTGCGAAATCGGAAATAGTTTTGTTTTCAGATACTTCAGCCTGACCTTGAAAAGTACAGTAGGAATCTAAGGTGAAATGAAAACGAGCTGATGTATGTATCACATGACTTCCTTTTACTCCAGTTTAATCATTTCCCCATTACTGACAATTTTAATGTGATTCAATAGTTCACTCTCTAAATATCACCAAAAGTGGCCAAATTAAAACCAGATTTTAAAAAAAATCGCCAAATTTGTCGCCAAGTTGGCGACCAAAAGACTGGCGATATATCGCCAAGTGTCCGCCAAATTATAACACCACTTGAGTTTTACATCGAAATTAACAATGATTTCCCCCAAAAAGGGGCAAAAGACCCCCTTTTGGAACATACGAATGCAACCAAATAGGAAGGTGCACAACTAGACCCCACTAGGACTCTACGTACCAAATTTCAACTTTCTAGGACATTCCGTTCTTGAGTTATGCGACATACATACACACATACAGACGTCACGAGAAAACTCGTTGTAATTAACTCTGGGATTGTCAAAATGGATATTTCGGGTGTCTGTATGTTCCTAGGCTCATATCCAAGTGAAAAAAACTCAACAGTCACTTGGGGGTGAGCAAAATGGAAATTAAGGCCGATTTTTGGGTGAAAATTTTTTCGCGAATACAATACTTCCTTTTTTGTAAAGGGAAGTAAAAAAAGGGATGAGGGAGTAAACTAGTAAAAAGTTTTTTTTTTGGGGGGGGGGGGGAATACAAACCATCACACAGGAAAAGTAGATTTGTACCAAACCTCTATTTTAGAGGAAAAAAGATTAGAAATGGGTCAAAAACTGATGCAAACATTGTAAAATTATGACAGAATAGTCTTTTGGCACAATTAATACATTTTGGTGAAATTAGCACATAAACTGCATCTTAGTGTTTGCAAAAGGAGTAAAACGGGTGAAAAAAATGCTGAGGGGTTCAGCTTCCCCAGTTTCTAACAATTTCACTGACTTCAGAAGATTTTACTGGAATCCACTATTACTTCTGGACTATTCTTAAATCAAGTTGAAACAGTAAGTTTTAGATCTTGATTATATATTAAATACAATAGTAATGAAAATTTCAGGTATAAACTAGAGACTAAATTTTTAGCGATTGTCTCTACGCTGCACAAAAAAATTGACGTTAAATAACAAAAAATAATCATAAGGGAAAAATTTCAATCCCCTAAAAACAGTTGAAGAATTTTATTTGTCCACACTTGAGCAAAAAATGGAAATATAGCATTTATTCAGCTAAGTTCACTCCAGAAAAAAAAATCTGGTGCAGACAATTTCAAATGTCATATTAAAAATTGATTTTTTCTTCCTAAAAATTAAAACTTTTTTCCTGGTTAGTTTAGGATAAAATTTTTAGCAAACGTCTTGATTCTGCACAAACAAATAAAAATGTATAGTGACAAAAATAAATAATTAAAAGAGGGGAATTTTCAAGTCCCCTATTATCAAAGAAACCTAAACACAGTTGAAGAATTTTATTTGTCCACATTTTAGCAAAAATTGTAATGATTCAAATGTCGAATTCAAAATTGAATTTTCCTTACTTAAAAATGCTTATAACTTTTCCCCTAACCCTCTGTTTCTTTGGACTGTGTGTAAAAATTTTTCAAAGAGGGTATTTTTCCGCATTTTCCAATGAAACTAAAATCAAGACGATACAATAATTATTTCAAGTAAAAAGTCCATTTTCGAGATCTTAATTATTAAAATTTTGAATAAAAAAACTATTCATTGAATTTTTTTAACAGTCTATAAACCTTCTCAGCACTAACGAATAAAAACTGAAAATTTCAACGCAATCATTTGGAGTTGTATTTGCAAAAAGGTGACATACTATTTTCCTAAACAGTATTTTCATGGTTATTTTCAAAAATCAGATTTCAGAATCTATTCAGATTTTTAATGCTCTACTGTAAGTGAAGAAACTAGATGGGACATAAGAAAGTTATATGCATCTAGTAAAATTAATAAAATTTATACATACTGAAAGGTAGTTCAATTCTTTGAAATCCTCTTTGTATGGGGCATTTTCAACTAATTCCAATACAATTTTTGATGGATGTGACCTTGATTTGTGTACTTTGATGCAAACCTAAGAGAAAATAATATTTCATTAATATTTTGTGTGAAAGTGTTAAATATCACTGACTGCTAAGCCAAAATTTTGTTATTGAAAGATGAGAATTTAATGAGGTGTCCTCCATGTACATGTCTGCATATCATGTTTAGCTACTGTTTCTAGTTTTTATGAACATACTAGCTGCGTGCCCGGCGTTGCACGGGCTACCTAAAAAATGTAAGAGCAGTTCAGTTGATGCTTTTGTAGTACACTGACACTAGTTTCTAACGCGTTAAGGAATAAATAAATGCGCGTAAAGCAAGGTTTGCAAAACACCAGTAAAACATATTTTTGCCAAAACACCTCATCAACGTTAATAATCGTTATCAATGATACAAGTTGTGAGTACATTTTCAGTCAGCACAAAAGGGGAAAATATATGCATTATCAACTATAATCTTTACTCACGTTAAACTGAATTACATCTGATAGACTATATCGGAAATATTTATGCACAATAACAATCCGCTTTTTACATAAAATAGTCTACTACCCGGCGTTGCCCGGGTGTTTATTAATGCAACATACCACTCAGATAAATATTTGGATGGATTCTATCCACATGGTCGTACAAGAATTACATCAATCCGTTTTCCAGGTACAAACCCTCAAAGAAATCAAATAACTTGTAAATCACTCATTTACTTTACGACGTGCACGGTCCTCCTCGAAAATGAAAGTTATGTCATATGACGCGTATTTAACAATCAGGCTTGAACCAAAAAAAAAAGTCACTGAAATTTTGCGGCAGATTGCGGAAAACCCCAAAAAGTAAACATTTTAAATCCCCTGATTACAGGAAAAGCCTCAAAATAAAAACAAGAATTTTACCTGTTCATATTCGAGAAAAAAAATGGCAACAGATCTTTCATCTCAATGATTTTCTTCACCCGCTATACATTTTAATAAAAGCATTGTTATGGAAAGTTGAGATGAAGCACTGAATAATAATTTGAATGGAGGAAAGCCTTCGAAAAATAGGGATTTGATTTTGAAATCTAAGAGTCATAATTAATAGTTTTTAATTGCTATCTCCGCTAATTATTATCGGAGGATTATGTTAAATAGCCAAACATGAAGACGGGAAGATGACGAATCCATCGATACCTAGTTCGATGGTCAGTTCACTGTCGTTCGGGAGAAGAAGCTTGGACATAGATAGATAGATAGATAGATACTCAGATTTTATATGTATAAGATTTTACAAAAAGCTTGCTTGAAGTTGCTCAATTTCTGTCACATTTTGTATCTTCTTTTTTGGGAAAAAATATTTTAGAAAGCATCGGTAAATGTTGCTTTTCTGTTAGACACATCAAAACACATTTAGGAGGAAATCAAAATTCAACAAATCAACATGTCCTCATCAAAATTCTATTTTTAATCAATGGTGTGGTGATAAAGGAAAAAACTACAACCGTTTCTGATAAATACAGAAATTTTAATATTTAATTGATAATAATTATTAATTGATAAATTTAACATTTTTTTATATGATACTTTCTCCAAGATATATCACTCAATCTCTGTCTATAGTTTCATGTCCTTTGATTAGTGTTGCCAGTGCATTTCCCTCAAAAGTGGAATTTAAAATAAGATGAAAATCCCTCTAAATGGTCATTCAGGGTATCTTTGAGTCAGTTTGGATAACTTTGTGTATGGCTGCACTAAATTCTTATATAGCGTGACAATTGCTGAAACTCATGACAACAAAGAGGGTGCTATAGGCAATCAATATTTTCCATTAATGTTGCCATTGATTGGTGGACACACAGGATTGGGCTCAGCTCCTCTTGCGGTCAAAATGGGCGAAGTCCAATCAAAAATAAACTAACTGAAACGTTGTAATTGATTGCTGGATACAAAGGATTGGGTTCAGCGTTTCTTGCGGTCAAAATGGACGACATATGAAGTTCTATTTTTCGAGAATTTCAAGAGCAGATCATTGTTGCATCAGTTTAACACAGAAAAGTCATAAATTGTCAAGGCCCGTAAAGCGTCAGCGCCATCTAGTGGGGCATGCTTTGTGCCACCTCATATTTTTTAGTTTGTTTCACTTAGAAACAAAAATACTAGAAGAGTAATACATTACTCCAGTAATGCATTACTGGAAGTAATGTATTACTGGAGTAATACATTACTTCCAGTAATGCATTCTTGCTGGCAAAGTCATAAAATAAGATTTCTGCACTTTATGATTTTAAAATATACTATAACACAAAAAATATGAACCTTTAAAACTTTTTCCATGAATTATAGTCTATAATATTTTATGATCTCATATTACTCTTTAAAGCTGTAAACTTATGAGACACCTTTTGACACAATAACAGTAGACTTTCCATTCCCAGCACATACTTAATAACAATTACCGAGAACTCTGAGAATGGAAATTAAATTTTGATATGTGTTTAGGCTTGTATTCACACGAATAAACGTATATCTGGTTACTCATTAATATACATTTTGTCCAACATTACTCAAATTGTCTTGATTTTTCCACTTGTCAACACAACAAAACACAGTTGAAATGATACGAAAATTTTCTGTTGAAACCATGATTCAAGTTACCCTAAATTTTCAGATTATTGGCGTCAAAAACAAAATTTAATTCAAATCATAACACACCACTTTATCTCTCTCTTTTGCATAATCTAAATTCTCTTAATTTTTTAGACTATCAACATAACAAAACTCAACAGAAATCATAACTTTTTTTTCCAACCATAATCCAAATTTCCCCTAAATTTTAAGATAAACAATACCTAAAACCAAAACTCAATTAAAATCAAAACACTTTTTTTTTTAATTTAATTTTTACTTTGGATGTTCCATCAGTCTCTTTTTCGATTTTCACCGAAAACTTCACCTCTTTTAGCACATTATAAACTGTTATATGTATGTTACTGTCTCTCAATTATCCCAGACATTAACAATACTATCCATAAGATTTTCCAAACCTTGCTTCCCTAACTACCTTAAGCGTTTGACTCAGGGCCCGTTGAAATGTATATTTTCGCCTTACATTACTTTGTTTATTCAACTGCTCTTAACAGATTTGCCACAGAAGTTCGAGAATGAAATTACCTGACAATTCCAGGTTTTCCAGCTGCTTTTAGAAAAAATTCCAGGTTAATGAGTGTCGACTTCCATCATTAAACACCAATACAACATATTTTTAATGTAAATAAACCTCCTTTAAGAATCAAATAATCCTTTAAAAAATATCAATATTTAGGTTAAGTTAAGATAAACTAAAATTAAGTTACAATGATTACAAATGCTTTAAAAGATCAGCAACTTCCAATTGGTACTTTTTTTTTTCGAAAAAGGACTGAAATCTCTAATGCACTAAGCAATTTTCAGCAAAGCCAGTTTCAATGTTGGCATGTTTCAAAAACTAGTTTTAATAAAAGCAAAAATTTTGAGACTTTAAAAACCATCATTCATTACATGAAAAAGAAAGAATGAAGGCTGTTAAGATATTAATAAGATCACAGATTCATCGCCAAAAATGCTAGTAATTTCTAGCTAAGCAAAGCTTGTTTTTTTTTTTTAATTTTATCAGAAGAGGGAAAATAAAATGTAATAATATTAAATCAGAACTGTATGGTTTTCGTATGGGCATTTCTGTTTTTTTTTTTTTTTAATTTATTCATTTTTTTTTTATTTTTATAGACATCAGATTTAGCCTCCAAAAATGAGCTTGAATTTTCTTTCTCTCAACTATAAGGAAAATTCACATATCCCAAACTCAACTTCACTGTACTGCAGCATCTTTGCCTGAATGACACAGCAGTTTCACCCATCAAATGGAAAAATTGGAAAAGAATTCCCTGACATTTCCAGAAATTTCAACAGTTTGTGATATTCCCTGACCATTTTAGGTGTATTCAGTAAATTACCGTCCAATAGCCAGGGTAAAGTAGAAATACATGAAATACACCACCAGCTCAGTCATTTCCAGCTCAGGACTTCAGGTTCGTGCTTATTAACACTCATCAGGCCGGCATAGGAAAGTGACTGACCTGAAGATGGAAAACCTCTTAAGGAAGCCAAGAGTGCCAAACAAACCGGTAGTTAACGTAGAATTAGCGCAGACCAGACGAGTGACCGAAGCAATGGTTCGGTTAGGCTCGAGGATTGAAGGCAAGGCATGGTATATTCAGTAAATTACCGGCCCAATAGCCAGGGCTAAAGCAGAAATACATGAAACAGCAGAAATACAGTTTCTGGTCTGTACTAATTCTACGTTAGGTACCAGTTTGTTTGGCACTCTTGGCTTCCTTAAGAGGTTTTCCATCTCCAGGTCAGTCACTTTCCTATGCCGGGCTGATGAGTGCTAATAAGCACGAAACTGCAGTCCTCGGCTGGAAATGACTGGGCTGGCGGTGTATTTCATGCATTTTAAGTGATTTTCATTTTCCCTGACAATTCCAGATTTTCCATGTTTTTCAGGCGTGTGACCTCTTTTCCAATACTCTTCAGCAATTTGTTCTTTAATTTCGATGAAAACTTTTGATCCCTTAAACTTTCTTAAATTGATTGTATTTGAATTCTGTTTCCCTTTTGATCAGGCTATGTTGCACTTCCCCAAATTCTTTATTTACCTCTTAATTTATCCCCATTTCCTTTTCCTACTAAGTAAAACCAATAATTGCTCCTATCTCTATTCTGTTACTATTCTCTGGTAGATAAAATTTCTTGCTCTGCATCTTTATCAACTGTGCTGTAGCTAGTTAACTCTTTCCGCGACTGCGCAGAATGAGAAACCTGGTTTTCTATCACTACTCCTGTTTCTTCTTTTGACTTTGCAAAAGACACACAAAGGCTTTCTTTCATAGTATCATTTTTCTCTGCTGTTTCCATTCTTGCTTCAGCCAGGATTTGCAAGTTTATGCTAAAGCAGTTAAAACCACTGGTAGAAACCGGTTAAAACTGGCATAACGAAAACCCCTTTCTGCCACATTTGTGGCAGAAACTAACAAAATGACTTGAAAGTAATAACTGACGTACAATAGAATACGCATAGGAAAAACCATCAAAATGCTAACCAAAGTACAATTAATATACAATATGATCACCATGGCATCTTGCCTGAAGTATAGCAAAAACTAATTTAAAGTAATTCTATGCTTGTTTAACTCACAGTGTTGAAATGTACAAGCTCAATATGAAGAGGGATGTTTCGATTCGGAAGTCGTCTCGGCTGTTTTTATTTTGGGAGCAGTGCTCTCTTTTACTTACGCTGTGAGGTGACTTTGTTTTTGAAGCGTCGATTCACTTCTGATTATTTTTATTTGTGTTATACTTTGTGGACCTGTGAGCATTATGAAAGGGTTGTATAAATAGTTGCTTGCATCAAAAGTTAGGCCTACTATAGAGAAAGGTTTTCCTCGATGGTTGTCCATTACCGGCTGTCAATGACTTGAGTGTGAATGAATTTGGAGCTGTTTGTTTTTACTCATCACACATTGGGACCATGTGTTTGCTGCTAAGCTAATTGATGATCTATCCCGATAATGTATTCCCAGCCTGCTCCTAATGTGCCCTGAAGGTGTAGATGCCTGCCGTTTGTTACCTGATGTGGGTACTTACCTGAAACCTGGATACTTCTATAGGTTCTTGTTGAGCCTACTTCTGGAGGAGAGCTAGTTTAGTCCTTTACATCAACCTGTGGCGATGGTAAGGGGATGGAGGGAGGGGGGGTATTTCCACTAATGTAGGACATTGGGTGGTTTTTTTTACAAATAGATAAATTCCAGTTCGTAGGAGTTGTGTGTTATACAAAAATTATTTCTGTGATTCTTAAATGAACTTTTGATTGGGGAGAGTATTGTTAATATTTTTTTGGACTATCAAATCTTTTTTCCACAAACGTTGAAATGTTTTGAAACAAATTTTGTTTTTAAAGCAAATGTTGTTAAAATGAGTATGCATTATTTTCTCTCTGGTAGATTGCGCATCCTCTAATTTTACTTGGCGTTAGTAACCTCTTTTTAGTTCTTTGAACTTCAAGTAGTTAACTTTAAATTAGCCAACAAAATGGCAGTATTCATAGTGATTTGCTCTTCACATAGAACATGAGACAGAGGCACTACAGTAAAATTTAACAACAATATAAATAGGCTAAAAACAAACTGATGAAAAAATAAGTTTAAACTTACAGTAATATGATCAAAGATGTGATATTTTTGAACTTCAAGAGTTGAATGTACCAGCAAGCAAGTTTCTTGTAATTCTAGATGACCATCAACCCACTGCACATCTTTATTTACTATGGCAACTTTATTATCTTTATTCCTTAGGCAAACTGCGGCTTTGATACCATACTTTGGAACAAATACCAGCATTCCATTGGCTCGAAAAGAATAAATTATACTGTCTACAACACATGGAGTAGAATTTTCTTTAGAGCTTGCATCTTCAAAATAGAATGCTAAATACAACTGGTGGGCATCTTTTTCAATATCTTGTGCAGCCTGCAAATTAAAAAAAAAAAGTTTCAGAACTAATAAATTAAATTTTCAATTTCAATACTTAACACGTGTGGATCATATTTACAGATAAATATTCACTGAAAGACACTTTTTTTTAGGTAAAATAGAAGATGAAAAGATTTCAAATGCATCATGTATTTATAAAGCTAAAAATGCTGCATATTTTATGCATAAAATTATAAAAATTTCTACAAACATTACATAAAATAATTAATTTGGATAAGTTATTAAACAATTTGAATGTTAAAAGACAAATTTAGGTTCATTGAGGTAACATTTTCTGTCAAAGCGGAAATGGTCTAAGCACCAAAACAGATTTTCAAGGTATTAATTTGGAAGCTGCTTTCAATTACCGACGACCTATGAACTTATAACTTATTTTTCAGCCCATAATTAAATATTCTTTTATACATCTTAAGCAGACATTTTGGAACCGCCTAAAGCGACTATTTTGCTCCAAGGATGATTTCACATCAAGTGGTTCTATTCGTGGTGGTCTCAAGGGGTGCTATTTCATTGTTGTCCAAAAGTGTCTTTTACAGGGTTTGCCAATATATATATCAGTCGATATTTATCATTATATATATATATATATCACAATATATTTCCGATATTTATTTTGAAAATATCATGATATTTTGATATTTTCAATATTTATTTTTTTCAACTACGGTGTTTTCAATATAAAAATTATAGTAATCATAGTAATATTGTTTATTTATTATTAAAAATAACCAAAAAGTTATGAACTATAGTTTTTTGATGTATGAATACATCAATAATGCAACAAATATAATATACCTTTTTTATTTTATATTCATAAAATTATTAGTAAAGTAAGAATTTTAGTTCATATTAAAAATGCCTAATTAAGTATTAAAGGTTGGTCAGAAAAAAAGAAAATGTCTTTTACTACTTTGCATCAACAAATGCATATTTTTTAATTTCTGAATCATATAACTAAAAGTAGCTTACAGAAGAAAAATGAGTAAAACCACTAATGATAAGTCAACTCCATTAAAATTGATAAAAATGTAAAATGAAATATTAGACATAAATAATGGAAGGAACCTTAATTTTAAGTCTACATATTGTAATAATAATATAAGAAAATAAAGAGTAATTTGAGGATGCATTTACTATTTTGAATACTTTAGTTTGTTCTGGTTGAAAATATCGGATAGGTATCAAAACATCCAATATCAGAAGATCGGATATTTTCGAAAATACACGATATTTTCGAACCCTGTGCATTCTCATGATGAGATTGAACTATTTATTTTTCTGTTATAGCAAACAAAACTCTTGCATATAACAGCAAGGGTTGATCCAAGTTCTGATTTCAGAAGGTGTTATTATCAAAAAGGAGGAGGGGAAAAGTGCAAATTTTAGGCACTAACATGGGGGGAGGGGCTGTGGGTCATCAATGTCGCTACCCTTGTTGGTTTTGTTCTCCTTTGCCACTTCTAAAAGTTCTTCTTCCAGTGAGCTCTGCATTGTGTGAGTTGAATGACTTTACTTCTGGAAAGAGCTCTGGAACCAATCGCAAAAAATGTCTCCAGTGGCCCAAACTTGCTTGTTAAAACACCAAAATGCAGTTCATTATTTTTTGTCTGCAATCTGAGGAGCTAGGATTTTGAAAGAAATTTTTTTTTATCTGTTTACAAAGTTGCATCTGCGTAAAATCAAAACTCATCCACGCAAAATAAAATAAAATAAAAGTGTCAAGTCTCAAACCGCGTAAAATAAACCCGCATAAAACGAGGGTTTACTGTACATCAGAAATTGAAACGAATCCATGCCTTTATGACAAGCTATTCAAAGCTGATATTTCTTAGTCAGCAGTCGGCAACCTAAATGTAGAGACGGGTAATCCAGTTGTTAAAAGCGAACATTTATTGTAAATTGCAACAAAACACATTACCATTAAAAGAAATAAATATAAACTAATCAGTTCCATCTCGGAATAATCTAACATTTACACAACACATCAATCCAGATACCGCGAGCTAGCCAACTCAGCTGGAGACTTTTAAATAAACTTTGCCAGATTTGCATGCGCTGTTTCTCTGAGTTTAGGCCGTTGCCACAGACTCCCTCACCAGTCTCACAAGACCATTGGGAGACGAAAACGTACTTTGCGGCCAAACTTGTTGTAACTCCAGGAGTCCTTGGATTGGAATCTCCAGCAATTAAAAATGCTGGTTTTAAGCGATCGATGTGAACGATCTTTTCCTTGCCGTTCACCGAAATCAAAAAGTTCTTGTCCATTCTCTTTAGGACCTCATAAGGCCCTTCGTATGGCGGCTGCAATGATTTTTTTACAGCATCTAAGCGCACAAAAACATGTGTACAGTTTTGCAGATCTTTAGGGATATAAATCCGTTGTTGACCATGCCGAATAGGGGTAGATGGACTTAGCGAGCTAATCAGTTTTTGAAGACGTGCAACGTAGTCAGGCATATTAGATAAAGTTTTTTTTTCATACAACTGTCCAGGTAACCGTAGAGTTGACCCATAAGTCAGCTGTGCAGCGGACGCGCCAAGGTCTTCACGTAACATAGATCTGAGTCCCAACAGCACTAATGGAAGTGCTTCAACCCAATCAGATTTGTAACACATCAAAGCTTGCTTCAATGGTCGGTGCAGTCTTTCCACCAGACCGTTACTTTGGGGTCTGTACGGCGATGTCCTTGCTAATTTTATGCCAAGCATCTTTGATAGACTCGTAAAAAGTTCAGATTCAAACTGTCTGCCCCTGTCACATGTTATCCTTTGCGGAGTACCAAATCGAGAAACCCATGACTGTATGAAGCACGAGCTACCGTTTCTGCTGTTATATCAGTAATTGGCGCAACTTCAGGCCACCGCGTAAATCTATCCACTATAGTCAAGCAATACTTAAAATTTTGAACTTGTGTTAGTGGACCTATTATGTCTAAATGAATATGAGAAAATCTCTCATCCGGAACTAAAAATTGAACTAACGGGGATTTAGTATGCAAATGTACTTTAGTCTGCTGACACGGAACACAAGCTCTGCACCAAGCAGTTATATCTTTGTTTATATTTGGCCAGACATATTTGCAATCGATAAGACGTTTTGTAGCACGTATGCCGGGGTGAGACAAACCGTGCATTGTATCAAAAATTTTACGCCTTAGAATTTGCGGAACAAAGAATCTATTATAATTTCCTGATGTATCACAATATAGAGATTTATCGGTACCAGGCATAGGAACATTAGCTAATTTACCACTGTACTTAATTCGTCCCTCTAAAACTTCCTGAAGTTCTTCATCCTCAGATTGTGATTTTTCCCACATTTCTATATCATCTAGAGATGAAAATGTGATCTCCGATATTTGCGATAGGCTGTCCGCAACCAAATTTCCCTTACCAGGTAAATATCTGATATCCGTAGTAAATTGAGATATGAAATCCAACTGACAGATAGCTCGGGGGGAGGATTTTTCATGTTTCCGCCGAAATGCGAAAGTTAGAGGTTTGTGGTGTACATACAAAATAAATTTCCTTGCCTCTAACATGTATCGAAAATACTGAATTGCACTATATGCTGCCAACAATTCTCTATCATAAGTTGAATATTTACATTGAGTAGCCGATAGTTTCTTTGAAAAAAAACCTAAAGGCTTGGGACCTTCAGGGGATAATTCATGCAATACACCACCCATCGCAAAATCATTGCAATCAGTTGTTAAAGCAAGTTCTGCATTAGTAGAAGGGTGATAAAGCAAAGTCGCTTCCACTAAAGCACTTTTAATTTTTTCAAAGCTTGTTTCTGAAGCAGTATCCCACGGAATTTCCCTCTTATCTCGTTTTTTTGCTTTAATTAAAAACTTATGAAGTGGCGCTAAAATCACGGCGATATCTGGAATAAAGCGATGATAATAGTTTACCATACCCAAAAAACGTCTAAGTTCAGAAATAGTTTTGGGTCTAGGGAACTCTACCACTGCTGCCTTCACCTTTTTTGGATCTGGCATACACCCCTTACTGTTTATCATATGTCCTAAAAAAATTATAGTTTCTTTCCCAAATTCACATTTTGATTCGTTTATAACGATCCCGTAGTTAAGGAAACGTTTAAAAATTTCTTCTAAATGCTTTTTATGCTGCTGGTGATTTTCACTCGCGATTAAAATGTCATCCAGGTATGGAAAACAGAAATTCAACCCTCTCAAAACCTCATCCAAAAAGCGTTGAAATGTTTGTGCTGCTGAACATAACCCGAAGTTTAGAAACGGAAATTCATATAACCCAAAAGGTGTTATTATAGCCGTTTTCGGAATATCAGGGGGGTTCACAGGAATCTGGTGATACGCCCTTATTAAGTCAACTTTCGAGAATATTTTCTTCCCGTGTAAAATGCTAACACAATCTTGAATGTGAGGAATTGGATATTTGTCCTGAACTGTTATACGATTTAGTGCTCTGTAATCGCCAGTTGGTCTCCAGTCATACTCGCCTTTTGGGACCATATGCAAAGGACTAGCCCAATTACTTTTTGACGGTCTACAAATCCCTTTGTCAAGCATATATTCAAATTCCTGTTTAGCTATTTGAAGTTGCGTTGGGTGTAACCGACGCGCTTTAGCTGAAACAGGGGTCCCTCAGTCGGAATGAAATGAACTGTATTATGTTTCATTACCTTTTGTGAAAGAACATTAAGTTGTGTAATCTCAATATATTTCTTTAACAATTCTTGATATTCAGAATTCCCATACATTGTTTTCACATTCGGAACCTCGCAAAATATCGATCGACCGCTTGCACTAAATTTAGTCACCGGATCGAAAATACGCCTTTTCTTTAAATCGACTAGCAATTCAAAATGCTGCAAAAAGTCCGCCCCTATTATAGGCTTTGTAACGTCAGCTATGATAAACGGCCATCTCAATCTGCGTCCTAACCCGAAATCTAAATTTAATAACTTAGTACCGTAAGTATCAATCCCAGATCCATTTGCAGCGTACAAAGTGAATTCTTTTTTTCCGCTGTCTAAATTCAAAAAGGATTTTGGGTAACAAGAAACATCACTACCTGTGTCAATTAGATAGCTCGTTTGAGTTAAAATATCAGTGATATACAGTCTGCGACTAAATCCTTTTTTAGTAAAAGTCATAGAAACTTCCGACGATTTTGAAAAATTTGAAAATTTCGCTTTAAAAGCGCATGGTTTTACACATTTGGTAGCTTTGTCTTTAAATTTAAAATGATACCAACATAACCAATTATTCCGCTTTTCAGCTCTCAAATTAAATTGTTTACGGCCCTGAGATCGATTTGGAGACCTTGAGCGACTGCGCGTTTTTACAATTTTAGTAAGTTCGTCTACTTTCAGTTGCAATTGTTCCAACTGAATTTCAGTAATAGCAGTTTGGTATTTAAAAGTTTGCTTATCAATTGAGTTTACAACCAACCCAGTATATTCGCAAATCTTGTCTGCCATTTCCGCTAACTTTTCTAAATTTTCAGAACTGACCGCTAAAATTGTTTGCACTGGTACCGGTAACCTACGAAGCCAAATATTTTTTAAAAAATCATCATCTACATGACTCTCACTTAATTCTTTCATTTTTCGTAATAACATAGATGGAGATGTCACCTAATTCTAAGTCTTCAATTAATGTCTTTACTTTACGACTCTGAGAAAATTCGAACTCCGCTAACAATCTTTGTTTAAGTGCGGTGTATGGTTTTTCTGGCGGCTGACATAAAATATCGGTAGCATGAGACAAAGTTTCTGCATCTAGCGACGCAACCAAATGATCGAATTGCGTTTGTTCAACCGTAACGCCAGCTAACCTAAAACTAGCTTCAAGTTGTACAAAAAATAACTTCGCATTATTAGGCCAAAAATTAGGTACTTTTACAGAAACCCTATTGCAACTTAAGTTTTCAGCACTTACTTCCTTTTGAGTCAAATTTAAATTCTCTTTTGTTTCCATACTAACATGAAACAAATATTTACTGAATTTGTAACACGAACAACTCATAGCTTAGGTACAATGCTACACTCAAGAACCTCAAAGGACACATGCACAGAAAAGCAAGACATTTGAAAAAAATTGAAGTTTTTCGTCGAAATAAATTACCTTCCGGCGAATTGCTGCGACACATTCTTTCTTGAAATCATTTCACTACCAACTGATAACTACGTGTTCAGGTCACCAATGTAGAGACGGGTAATCCAGTTGTTAAAAGCGAACATTTATTGTAAATTGCAACAAAACACATTACCATTAAAAGAAATAAAAATAAATTAATCAGTTCCATCTCGGAATAATCTAACATTTACACAACACATTAAACCAGATACCGCGAGCTAGCCAACTCAGCTGGAGACTTTTAAATAAACTTTGCCAGATTTGCATGCGCTGTTTCTCTGAGTTTAGGCCGTTGCCACAGACTGAAGATTTACTTTTCAAGTTTAGTGTGAACACAAGATCACCTTTTTTTTGGGGGGGGGGGGGGAACTTGATGCTTACACTACAGACTTAAAATGGGTGTTTTGCATGAAAGGCTAAGATGAGATTATGCTGACTTCAAATTGTAGGTCAACTCTTATGAAAAAATTACTAAGATACTTGTTAAATAGTTTTTTAAATAGCAAAAGTAATGTTATGATATACAACACCAGAATATTTTCATACACAAGTATATTTGTTTGTTTTAAAACTGATAAAAGCAGTATCTAAAAATGTCCCAATGAATATAAAAAAGACAGGAAAATTTCCAAATAAATACATCTTTATTTAGATGCTAAACCTAGTTTTGTTCAAGAAAATAATGTTCTTATTGATTCTTCTCAGACAACAGCAAGATTCAAAATAATGTTGCAATCGACTTAAAGTGGTCTCAAGATTGTTGGGTTGCCTACCATTGCTTTAAGACTTAAGGTAGTGCTTTGGAAACCATCAGTTTAGAGTTGCCGGAGCCTGAGTGGCTTAAGGCTTTTTAAGTATTACCAACATCCTACATCGCAAAGTGAGGCCCAATTCCATCTTCTAATAGGTCATGACTGCTTGGGGGAAAACCTCCATGGTACCTTGACATAGTCTCTGCCCTATCTTCAACATTGCAAAGTCAATGAACCAGTTCACCTCCACCACTGCACGCATGGCAGCTCTCAGATTTCAATGTACAGGCAAGTCTGAGAATTTTAAGTAAAATGACATACAGATTCTTCTGTACCATATTCTGTTCCTCCTGATTTTTGCTCATTTTTATGTTTTCTTTTTTTTTTTTTTTTGTACTTTTCCCTGCTACTGGAAATAAAAAATAAAATAAGATGGTTGATCTAGAAATTCACTGAATGCTTCGAAAATGAAATTAATGTAAGAATATGTTTTGCATTTAATTAAAATGCTTGTTTATGCACAAGAAATCCGTCACAAGCATCACAGTTCAAAGTTGCTTCAGTCATGCAGGATTTTTTTTTATTATTGGAAATTCTTTCAAAAGATATGAATCGGTTGCAAAGGGATGCAAATCAAAACAATTCAACTTACAGAAATTGTGTTTATATTGTTCTAGTTCTTTACATTAAAGTTTAAAGATGAAATCAGTAAGATGGCGGCCATCAGCCCCGATGGATTCTTAGGAAGTCTGTCGGAAGGCTCTCTGTGTGGTGATAACAGAACGGCCAATCTTAGAAAAAAGTTCTAAAAGCAAACCCCACGTTGCTTTCCTGTCCAAACCATGGTTGCAAATGAAAATAGATTCTCCCACTACCACAAATAGGCCACTTCCCTTTTCCCACCACCACCACAGGTCGAGTGCTGGCCGTTCAAAATTTTTTTTCCCCACCTTGTAGATGGTTTAATATTTTAGAATCTATAAATGATGGCTAATGTGTGTCCTCAGTTGTTCAATGCCTAATAAAATCGACAAGAGTTCTATTCCTTTATGGCATCAAGTTACCACCCTAAGGCAACAATATGTAGGCATACTTTACAAGCATATGTAAAAGTTATCTAGCAAATGCAAACTTTGTTGCTTCCATTTTTTCAATATGACACTTCTTTATTTTTATAATATCTTATTTTAACAAAAATGAAAGGGAAAAAAGTCTTAAACTATGAATCTTACTTTATGCTTCATGTTCAAATGAGAGCAGAATTCTTCCATTTCTAAAGTGGAGAATTTTGTCTCCGTTTTTGTTCCTTCAACAGCAGTCAGAAGTAATCTGTGAACCTTTCATGAAGAAAATAAGATGAGCAATAACAGGAAAATATTGTAAGTATAACTGACTTTAAATTCAAAGAAAAAGTAAAAAGAATTAAAAAAAAAAAAACTTGTGCTTTGGTTTTTTACACTTGTCATGAACATGTCAAAAACATCCTCAGTATGAGGTGGAAACAAGTTTTGCACAAAACTGCTTTTTGAGAATTTTAATTAAATAATGTATATGATGTCTGTTATCTACCAACACAATGATATTAAAAACGAGTTAAATAGAAATAATAATAACGCCATAACGTGAAATCGAGAGCTCAATACCAAGACCTCTTGATAGTTTTCTACAGTCAAGTGAAAGTACTTACAGTAATTAAAATTAACACTATTGACTGAATATTACAAGTCAAAATTTAGTTATAAAGTTATTAAAACTGTCAAAAAGGCTGCAAAGAATTGAAAATAATCATAATTAAAGTGACAAAAAAAAATTTTAGAATGGAAAAAAAGATTGAATCGGATAAAAAATGAGTCAAAGTTTTTTTTTGTTTTTTTGTTTTTGAGACATATTAGTGGCAGATGAGACTCAATCTTAATATTCTTACCTTATTTATAGATTTCTTTATTTAAAGTTTTTTAGGGTGTATTTTAATGTATTTTAAATACATTCAAATTTTTTTGTTACACACACACACACACATATATATATATATATATATATATATATGTGAGCAGACAATTAAACATACTTACCAAAATATCTGCATATCTTCGAATAGGTGACGTGAAATGCGTATATTTATCAAGACCTAATCCATAGTGGTAAAACTGTGAAACGCTGAGCCCTCCTGTGCAAAAATATGTTGCTTGGTTCATAGCTTGAGTAGCTAAGATACGCAATATCTAAAAAGAAATAATAAAACTTTTACTACAGACCAAATAAAGTCCAATTCATAAGATAAGGCAGCGAGACAGCACTTAATTTAATTACCTGATTAAAACCAGGATCTTGGTTATCAACGGCTTTCTCTAAAGAAGAGGCCAGATCTTTATTGGAATGTATATTTAATTCATATCCTTTGGAAGAAGCTATTTGTTGCAGAGCAGCCAAGTCGGCCTCTCTTGGATTTGGATGACAGCGTAGCTAAGGAAATAATTCATAAAATAAAACTTAACAGAAACATAAAGAAAGAACTGTTCATGCATTGATGTCATATTCATTCGCCTTTCTTTTCTCATTTTAAAGCATTTTCTGTTTTGTAATATACTTTCAGAGCTTTGAGACATGCTATTAATAGGAAAACTTTAGTTACAAGGTCTACATTTCATCGAAAATCGAGAAATTTAACTGTTGTATGAAACTAAACAGTTTCTTAACATTCAAATTTAAAAAACAAAACAAAAAAAAAAAAAAAAAAAAAATTGGAATAAAAAATTAAAGACAATATTCCGAGATAATAAGGAGCCCAATTAATGCAAAGAAAAAAAAATCAATGCAAATTTTTCAATGCAAAGAAAAAAAAAAACCTATTGGTGAAAAGATATCCAGCAAAAGCTTTAACAGGATGTTTTTTCAGAAGTGGTCAAATCGAAGCAACAAAAATGAACAGTAAAACGAAACAGTCAAATCAGTCCAGCTAGTGAGAAGCTAAAAATGGAAGGAAAATAAACACTTGTTAATATGAATGGATAATCTCCTTCATTTAGAGGCTGATTAAAACTGAAAGTACCTAGTCACAAACCTAAGTTTTGGATTGACATTCACAAACTCATAATTTCAGGAGTTATGTGTTTCAGTTATTCGTCAAGCACATTCTCTTGTTACAGAAAGAAATGAAAACTACAAAATAGTCAACAACCTTTTAAAGTCTCATTCAAGGACACATCATAAAACCATGAACCATCCCAAGATAAGGACAACTTTGTTTCTGTGATGAAGGAATACTAATGATTCTCACAGAGGCTTAGCTACAGTATTTTCTTCATCTATCTTCCCTGTCCCTTGCTTAAATTCAATCGTAACACAGACCAGTTCTGTGAGTTTTCAGACCTTAACTGTTTAACATAGAGGTTATATTCTGATGACCATTGATTAGAGGTGCCATTAGAGGCAACATAGCTTTAGGAAGCTTTTAGAAAAAGAAAGGCAACATTATAAGAGGCATATGCCTCAAAGCAAAATGGAACTTTCTACTTTCTATGTTTATGAGTTGAGGAGTGATAAAAAGCATGAAAACAAAAAAATCCTCTCTTGGTTAAAAAAAAAACAATATGCAATAAAGTTTCTAAAAACCTTTTATAAATTGTTGTTTTAAATGAACAATGAGTAAAGTAATAAAATAGCTATTACAGTTTTTACATTTGATTCAGGCTAGTTCTGTGTCAAACACAGTTGAAATATCAAAATGCTTTACCACAGCTTGATGAGGGAAATCTTCATGAATTTTTTTTGCTACCCAGTGATTAGCAAATATCATGCACTCGGCAACAGTTTTGTGAATAGCTAACTCCTAGAAGAAAAAAAGAAATAAAATTACATGCACATGATTATAAAAAATATTTTAAGTATTAAATATATACTAAAAAAATATATATATAATTCATTTATGCTTGAACATAGTTAAAAAATAAAGATTAATAATTATCAATTTTTTATTCCTTCAAATACCATGGTATAGTGCATAGGTTCTTAAAGTCCAGGTTATTGCAAACCCCTATCTGAAAATGAACCAACTTTACAGACCACCCCCCTCTAAATAAACAACTTCATACAATACATTTAAATCTTAATTTCAAAAAATATATCTACATTTTTTTTTGGATACTGTTATTCCTTTTTCTACATATTTTTTCGTATCTAGTAATTTACATATATAGCATTACTACACGTTTTTTACTGTCTAGCATTCATTACTTGACATTGTTATTTTGAGATGCAGCAGTAAAAATTAATTAAAAAATCAATGTTTAGAAATAAATGTTAAATTTTTTTCTATTACAAGTTTGGTAGTTTATGAACTACCAAACTATTATAAATGTTAGCCTTGTTTCAGTGAGATCATTTTTCATTTGATTCATTAGGATTTTAAACAACAATAGGAAATGCACAAATGTGCTTAATTACACAAAAAATAAAATACTTATGAGCACATTTATGAATAACACTCAGAAGGGCTCCTTTTTCACAAATCATTATGTCAGTGATGTACTTGCATCTTCAATTTTCACAGATGAATCAAAGTTGTTTCTTGGATTTGATTATATCCAAGACTTTGAAGAGCATTGTTGAGGAGCTCAAACTGTGGCAGTGAAATTTTTAGGGAGGGTGTATTTCGAGAGAGTTTTCATCTCATTTGGGAAGCTCTTGTTTGAGGGGCTGGAGGGTCTCCATGGCATTTGAATGGGCTGCACCATCACCATTAGGAGGATGATGAACACTGCTGACTACTATGGATATTTAAAATAACTTTGATAAAGCAAACTTTCATGGTTACCGAACCATTGTTTGGGTCACTCGTCTGGTCAGTGCTAATTTTATGTTAGCTACCAGTTTGTTCGGCCATCTTGGCTCCCTTAAGAGCTCCCTTTCCACCTCCAGCTCAGGCACTGCCTAAGCCGGACTGATGAGTGCTAATAAGCATGAAACTGCAGTCTTCGGATGGAATGACTGAGCTGGCAGTATACTTTATATATTTCTGCCTTAGCCCTGGCTATAGGTCAGTAACTTACTGAAAAAACTTACATTATCTTCTTCCCTCTCCTAAGTATCTTTAAACAATTCTATAACTACTTGATAGTCTGTAACTGCTATTTGTCATCTGAACGCTTATACAATATGTTGTCTAATGGAATTTGACTTGGCGATTCTACACTTAATGACATTCTTATCGATCAAAAGTTTTCCATTGTCGTCTTTTAGCGATAGCTCACATTATAAAAGCATTTTTTCATAAAATGTTTTCAATTATAAAACTGGGCAAACCAACTGCAAATAATTATTTTAACATTATCAGAAGGCAGTGCATTTAGCAAATAGTTAAATACTATGAACATAAATGATAAAATATCTTTTAAACAATGAATAAAATAGTGATGCAGATAAGTTGCAGAAGTTCATAAAATACAAGAGTTACTTTTGATGCTTTCACTCCAGAAACAATAGATGGCAGCATTTTGTCAATTTCAAATTTCATATTTATACTACTAAGTTCAAGTCCCCCAGCATGTAATCTCTCATTGCGCAAACGATTTGCTATGTGATGTAAGAGGAACAGAGTGTCTCTAAGTTCATCAAATCTATAAAGTATTGCAACACTCAGTATAATACATTTATAACATTAGCATATACACTTTTATACTCATAAATTAAGAAAAGTGACTTTGTATTAATAAAACAATAAAAGCACAACATTGGCATAAATATAAGTCATCATAAAAAAGGTACGGGAAAAAAATATGTTGTGCCATGTATCATAACATTGAATAAAATTAAAGGGCCATGCTTCTTGAAAAAAAATCATAAAACACTTTTCAATGCAAAAAAAAAAAAAAAAGAAAGAAAGAAGAAAACATAACTTTTCTGTTGATGAATAAAAATTGTATCACAAACTAAAATATGAACATTTTATTATTTTTCAACATAATCTCCGTTAACATGGAAACATTAGTCAAGTCATGGCGGCAGATGTTGGATCCTCTAATCAGAGAACCATGTAGGCATATTAGGGAAGAAATACAGCCAGTATTAATGGGATATATTACTCTATGCATTTATTGATGGATCTTGTAATTGAAAAATGGGAAATTTGCACCAATTACATTCCTGAACATGAGAGTTGATAGTGAACTCAAGTAAAATTTTCTGAAGACGGACGGCGTGAAAGTTTTGGAAACTATGAGGAAGCTCCCCCCCTCCCTGTAAAAACTCTTCAAATGTGCAAATAAAAATCATTGGAAAAAAAAGTTTTAATTTTTTTTTTTTTATAATAATTTTTCAGTTTTAGAATATGTTGTCAGCTTAAAATTTTCAGAAATGGCAACCCGAAAGTTTTGGAATTTTTGGATCACAAACGCCTTTGCTGAACACACATTTGTTAGGGCAGATATTGTTAAAAATGAGAATTCCAGCACCAATGATGATGTTTTTCAGAGATATTTTCTCAGCTGTGATGGGCTCATGATGATATATTCATTAATTCAAACGAAGGTATAATGTAAATTTAATTTAATTATGGGATCATTTAGCATTTGGAACAGAATTGTTTTTTTTTTCTTCAGAAAATGGTCAGAAATACTATGTCAGATAATTCTTGGTCTTTAAGCTATCACTTGAAACTACGTAAATTTTTAAGGAAACTTAAATTGTACAATTTCTACACAAAAACTTGTTTCAAGGGTTATCAAAAAAAAAAAAAAAAAAAAAATCCTGCCCTACGAGATCAAAATGTTTCTTGGAACAATAAAAGAGCCACAGGTTAAAATAAGGGAAAGCAACACTAAGAATGACTTAACTGGTGTGTAAAACCCAACTTAACAAATAGGGATGAAAAAATTGGAAATTTTAACCTCATTCTACACGGAAAAATTGTTGGATTATGATAAGAAACACAAAATAATAATAATAAATAGGAGATACATACAGAAAGATATACAAGTATTGAACAGAATTTTGGATAATAGAGAAAAACAACAAATCCAAAGTGAAATAAATATATTTGGCTGCAAGCGTTTAATAATCTCATTTTTTGCTAGACTAATCTTGCTTTACAGGAAATTTTTTCTACATGTAATTTGGACAATAATAGGTTTGGGAATCTAGATTTTTATAATATTACCATTCTCATTTATTTGTAAATACAGTGAAATAATTGCTCAACTCAAACATATCCACCACCTATAAAACAAAACAAAAATAGGAAAAAATTGCATACTTCGAATGTAATTCTGTTGTATTAATGTTTTGAAGTTCAGGTATATCACAAATTACTTCGTCAATTGTTTTGTTGCAGAGAATATCTTGAGCAGTCTATTAAACAGAACTTTATTTTACAACAACATAAACATGCTTTAATCAAAGAAGTTATCAATGATCAATAAAGTTTACACTTTGAACAAATCCAGTTTTGAGAGAAGGAAACTTTCACTTTTTATTAATAACTACATGCATCGCCCAGCTTTGCAGGGCCTACCTTGAAAATAAAAGTTGTGACGCGTATTTAACAATCAGCTCTGAATTTAAAAAAAAAAAAATCTAAAATTTTCTGCCAGATTGCAGAAAAATAACCAAAAAGGAAAATTTTTTCTCTCCCATTTACAGGAAAAGCGTCAAAACAAAAGCTAGAATTTTATTTATACATTTGAGAAAAAAATGGCAACAGATCTTTCCTCTCAATGACTTTCTTCAAGCTACAAATTTTAATAAATGCATTGTTAAACTATACTGTCATCAACAATAAACTTTCAATTGAAGGTTCACCTACATTTTAGCATGAATTTACTTAAAACAGTTATAATTCAAGTTCTAATTACCATGGAACATTGGAACAAATTTTACCTGCTGCAGAAAAATCAGGGGTTTCTACGGATATTTTATTTTAATTTTTGAGAGCATTTTTTCGCCCTCATATTATAGAAAAACGCCATTTTCGGGTCCTAAAATGAAAATTTGAACGGCTCGGTACTTTTTTGGCATTTGAAAACCCCCTACCTTTTTTCTCGGGTGCCCAAGTACCTCCTGCTAAATTTGGTCGAGATCCGACGTAAACTGCAGACTTGTATAGGGAACATATACATTGTATATGTTCCCTATATAATAAATACATATATACAGTAAAATCTAGTTAAGTCGTCGCTCAAGGGACCAAACATTTTTGACCACTTATGCGGAGTGACTATTTGTGTAGAGTGGGAAATTAAGGGAGAAATAAAAGCCTTAAAAATATTTTCATGAACAGCTGTAGGATTCAGTGAGAAAAACAATAGCTTATGTAATCAATGTCTATAAAGTAGTGGAAACTTAAAAAAGGGGGAAAAAACATTTGTTATAGTTACCTTCTTTTATTTTCCCTTACTTATACATTACTTAATAATAATAACTATTTCAAATGTATTTACGGTACATTAAAACATCAATGTTGATTGATGAAGTTGTTGCTTACTGAAAACAACTCTCTCTTATAACATACTTAAAGCTTTTAATTCTGCGTCTGTTGTACTTTGGACTAGAGACCTACCGAGTACTCGGTAACTACTCGGCCCTCTCGGCCAATTTCCGGGGACTCGGTACTCGGCCAAATTCTGATCAGATACTCGGCCAATACCGAGTAGTTGCAAAAAATTGAATATTGTCCAAGACAGATACTAAAATGTCTAAAAAAAGAGCAAGCATTATATTCTGCAATCATTTACAATTAAAATTTATAATTCAAATTTAAATTTTGAGAGTAATGCAGTTTGTAATGCTTCAATAGAATAAATCTTTATTTTAATGTCTCCAAAGTAAATAAAACTTATTATTAGAAATTATGCAAAAAAGGAAAGCATAGGAAATATGGAATTTTTATATTAAAAATGGATTTTTGCTACAAACAAAATTAGTTATAAAAATGTAAAAATACCTTTGCTTAAAAAATAAAAGGAAACAAAACAACATTAAAAGCACAATGCAGGAACACTGCAGACACGTGTTTTGGCGTTACAGGGAATTCCTTTTTCAATGCACAAAATGGGAGCTCGTGGATTTAAAGGCATCCGACAAAAGTCGGATTTTTTTGGCAAATGTCTTTATATTCTTTAACTCACATGTTATGCACTGAAAAAGATGTTCCTTGTAACAGGAGGGGAGGGGGGCAGAAACACGTGTCTGCAGTGTTCCTGCACATTTGTTTTATCTGCTTTTAAAAATTATTTATGTTTGACGGACTAAAACTATGATTGGTATACAGTGAAACCCCTCCTAACAGACACCCCTCTTATGCGGACAATTTTTAATTCCCCAGTTCCAATGCAAATAGCATTATTAAACCCCCGCCCTGCGGACACCTCTCTATTGCGGACAAAAAAAATTGTCCTGTTAATGTCCGCATTAGAGGGAATTTACTGTTATTTGTTTTAATTCCAACTTGTTTAATCATACCTTTTATTTATTTATTTTTAATTTTAAAAATAATTTTTTTGTAAAATTTTTGACACAAACAAAATTGTTTATGTAATGCGTAATTTAATTTCAGCAGGAATTTAGTTTTAAAAACTATTATATGGACCAGGAGGTCTATACTACTATTCCAATAAGTTCAAAATTCATCACATGTGTGTCGGTGGTTCTTCTTAAAACATAATTGATACTTGGTAACTCGGCCGAGTAGTGAAAGGCCGAGTACTCGGTAACTTGGTACTCGGCCGAGTAGTGAAAGGCCGAGTACTCGGTAACTTGGTACTCGGCCGAGTAGTGAAAGGCCGAGTACTCGGTACTCGGCCAAAGTGCTACTCGGTACGTCTCTACTTTGAGAAAGATGTTAAATACTGGCAAACTTTCTCCAGGTATCAGGTTCTGGCAGGGTTGGCTTTTTGCCGGCAGAAACTGGTTATAACCGGTAAAAACCGGCAGAAACTGGTAGAAACTGGCAAAAACTAGAAAACGTTTTTAATAGCTCTAGTAATTACTTAATGACAGGCAATTAAGTAAAATTAAAAACATAACTCCATTTCGTCATTGCAAAAACTTAATATAATAGTTATTTAATAATTAGTGTAAAAATATGTTAAATAACAAAACTGACATTTCCAAAGCAAAGTAAAATTTATCATAGTTGAAATTGCTATGCGTTAGAAATTTTAGCCTTGTAATGTTGTAAGTAACAAATTTTTCAGTTTGTTGTTTATAATTATTTTGTTTGCATTTAATATAAAGTGTAATATATATATATCAAATATTTAAATAAATACAGATTTGTTTTATTTCATTAAACTCTAAAATTCAAGAACTTCTCATTTTACACTTAATATAACTGAACAAAGCTATTCTAAAAGAGCTTAATCAAGCAGTTACTGATAATCATTTACTCGCCTATATGCTCCATCCAAAGTATTTGGGAGTAAATTTATCATGTAATCAAGAAGAAAGTGCCCGCACTTTACTCACAAATATTAACCCTGATTATGTACCTTATACCATTGCTTTACAAAACAAATCGGCCCCTTTTCCCAAAACCTATTTTTCCAATCACGTGGTAACAACTACTCCAAATACCGCATGGTGGTGCAGTTTGAAAAAATGTGCTATAGATGAAAGTTATGTGAATCTTGCTTGTTCTTTGAGGATAATGCCAGCTAGTTCTGCTGGGATTGAAAGAATCTTCTCAAATTTCTCCTTTGTGCACAACAAATTGGGAAATTGGTTAGGTTTAGAAACAGCGTCAAAACTTTTATTTTGTTAGAGGCTGCTGCAGTGGGGAAACAATGTAAAATTTGATTTTGAATGGTGGTAGTGTTGTAAATAAATTGTATTTGGGTTAATATTTAATTATTTTTCTTATACATTTTCTATTGTATATCAGGAGTTGCATTTATGTCATTTTTTGAGTTTCTGCCATAAATGTGGCAGAAAGGGGTTTTTGCCATGCCGGTTTTAACTGGTTTCTACCAGTGGTTTTTACCGCCTCAGCAGAAACCTGCCAACCCTGGGTTCTGGATGTCTTGCTGGGTGGAATTTGATTCATATTCTTGGCACTAGGCAGCAAGAAGTATGCTTTGAATGACCAGAAGTGAGGAGTGAGATTTCAAGGAAAAATGATTATCACACAGCATTTCAACTAAGTCCAACGTTATTTTCTAAGATCCAATAAGAAAAGGGAATTTTAGAAAACAACTTTTAAGTGACTTGTTAACCAGGATAAAATTAAATTTGGTGACCAATAAAGGAGGATCATTTTACATTATTGTGAACGAGACCTTGATGGCACCAAAGGAAAATGATGACTTTAACGGAGTGACTACTTAACTGGTTGACTTCTTATTGAGGTTTTACTGTGTATATATATATACATACATATATGCTCTCTTTTTTACTTATATAGATGCACTGTCAAAATTATATTAAAATATTTATTACATTTTTGAAACAAGAATTTTTGTTAACTGCTGTTGACTAGTACAAATTTTATTGAATGTATGTAAAAAGAAAAGTAAATGCTCAATAATAGAACTGTTATTTAAAGGAAATTAATAAACTTTTGCTAATATTTTGTTTAGTTTTGTATCCTGAACTTAGAAAAGAATATAAAGATGGTAAAGTTCTTTGTAGTACAGAAGTATCAAATAGGTCAAGAAATTGATAACTAACCTCATAACATAGCTTATATTGAGACCGTATAATAGTTCGACCATACCAAATGCTTTTTACGCTAAATTTAGAGTCCAGGGTCCACAGCACGCTAACAGCATACCTAAAATTGCAAAATAGTTTATACATGGTCTTAAACCGCTAGCTTCTTAAAAAATATATAAATAAACAATAAAAAATATATATACAGTGAAATTTCCATAAGTCGAACTTTGATTAGCTGAAAATTTCAACAAACCAAAGTGAACATTTATTCCCATCAAACTGAATGAGGAATTTATGTTATTTATTTTCAATAGGCGAAATTTCAACAACAAAATATTTGACAGGTTAAATTTTACTTCAGGACCGTCATCAAAGTTTCCTTGCTAATATAACTCCATAAGTTAAAATCGTGTTTTTTCTTGACCTAACAAATAGTACAAAAAAAAAAAAAAAAAAACACTGCGCCACATCAAAACAAGTCTAGACAAAGTGGATCTAATAAATTCTTGAAATAAATTAAAAAACACTAATTAGAAGGCTCCAGCCTTTAAAGATTTCAGTTTGCATTAAATGAAAATATCAGATATATATCAAAATATCTGATATATCGTCGCCTCAGAGCTACACTACACATCTAATTCCAGGAATAACACTAAAATATTTTACACTTGCTCTGAGGCAACAATATATATCAAAATATCGGATATTTTTGATTTAAAAAAAAATATCATGATATTTTGGAATGCTGGAAGGGACAGAGATTACTCGACAGAACAGTTACATTCGGGAATTTACCCTGTTCTATGACTCTGTTCTGGTCCTTTCATGACTGACTTTTTTCTTTCATTGTTGTAGAAATCGAGTGCTTGTGGTGACATTGATTTTTGAACGTTTGGGGCAGAACTTAGAAAAGGACTAAATGAAAACTTACAGTCTTATGCTTGCAAGAAAGAGTTAAATTAGAAGTTAATTGTGGCGTAGCAAAGAAGGAAATTTCATTGAAGTTTAGTGTGCTTTCAAGTACATCTCAAACATTTTTTAAAAAATTGAAACGTTTTGATTGACAGTGCAAGAAAAGCAGTCGATGCATTGCACGTTTTTATAGAATCCCGTTCGAATGTTCCTGACTCCCTCTCCTATGCCTTAAAGGTATCTGGGGACTATTTAATGAACAAACAAATTTCTGCTCAGAAGATAAGATTTTTCAACCCCTTCCCCCTTTTTTTGGGGGTATGTAAAATTGTTACTTTCTGCATAAAAATATAAATTTGTTTCCCAGCCCTCTCTTGAATTTAGGTAATTATATTATAAATTAATTATGTCAAGTATATTATTATCTTAGATACATTATTCTATAACTTTTAGCTCATTACAATTTAATGAGTTACAGCGGCAGTACATTATAGTTTTGTTTTTATGTTCAATAAGCCAAATTTTTGATAACTCTATCTTTTTGCTTTCCGTGCAACTTTGACTTATTGAAGTTTCAGTATTGTATATATAAACTAGTATGTTGTGGCCATCACGAAACTTTCTTCTATATTTTTCTTTTTTTTTTCTGATCCCTCCCCATGCTTGACGAGGAAGCAATATTCCCAACAAAAACAAAATTACACATGCAAAAACTTGACGACCATCCCAATGTCTGAATTATTGCAAAAGCAAAGCAAAGAGCGAAAATTGAAAGTTATTTTAAAAGCCTTGCTTGAATTAATTACAAATATTTTATTTGTTAACAAACATAAGATGGCAACAGTTAAAAATTTTAAATCATTGAGATAATATTTCCGATCATTTCCATACAATTAAATCACGAGAAATACGCAGACGACAATCTACTACGATGTATCTTTCTTATTGTTGCATTAATAAAGCTATTTTTATTCGCAAAAAAAAAAAAAAAAAATCAACACCTCTTGGAGCGATTGGAGTCAAAATTGAACCAAAGCCTGTTTATGTATGGATTCACATATGTTCCAAATTTCAAACAGAACGTAGCATTACTTCTTGAGATAAGGCACTCACAATGGAAAAAAAGTACGGGCGATTGCGCTACCCCCCCTTTTTAGCTGTTGACACCAAAATAAAATCAGCTCTTATACCCACTAAAGTGTACTTGTCAAAAAATTTTTGTTTGATTCCGTTTGTTATTTCTTGAGATACTGCAGTCACAATTGATGACAAAAAACGTTCTATAACTCAACCCCCGTTTGAGCTATTGACACCAAAATTGAATCAGCACCTGCTCCTGTTAAGGGCAACATGTGGACCAAATTTTGTTTGATTCCGCCAGTTACTTCCTGAGGAATAGCAAGCACGCGTAACTCAAAAAATGTCCCATTGCTCCACCCCCCTTGGAGGAATTCGCGCCAAAAACCAATGGGCACAAGTTCATATAGGGGCACATATGTGTACCAAATTTCGTTCAATTTCATGCGATAGTTATTGCTGTAGAGCAGCCACAAAAAACTGGTCACACACAGACGTGACACACATACACACACACACACACACATACACACACACATAAAAACACACATACACACAGACAGACAGACATTTTCCAAAAATAGTCGAAATGGACTCGGCACACCTCAAAACGTTCGAATCCGTCAAAATTCGAAATTCGAAAACTTGCACGAATCCAATACTTTCTTCTATATATTAGATATAGAAGAAAGTAAAAATATATATATAATAGAAAAAGAAACTATTTATGTAACTGGCTTACCTATCAACACTGCCCAGTAAGGAACACAAATTTCCACTAAGAATATGAGGAAGCATATCATAGCGACGATCTGGCAAATAAACAGATGTGGAACGACTTCGTGCTTCGAGATCCACTAGAGTAAGTGGCTTTACAAAATAAGTTACATCTGCAATATGAACACCTAACTCAAGCATATCATCTGGAAGCTTCCTTAGATTTAAAAAATAAAACAGTAATTAATCATGCTGCAAGGTACAACTCAGTGCCACATTGACTTTGATCAAATTTTTTAGGTAAAAAAAATGCACAAAAGAAAAAATAGAACATAGATTATAAAACTCATTTATCCTTCTTAAAAAATAGCATTTTCATACATTAAAACAAAAACAATTTTACACATTTTCATACTGTATATATATACATATTGTTTCATTAATACGTGAGCATCAAAAGCTGATCCTCTCTTTTTGAGTACAATTATAAGAAGAGGGGAGTGAAGTGAGCACTCGCAGGGGTGGGGAGGGGGGCGGAAGAGTGCACACCCTGGCTTAAAAAATAACTCAATTTAAAATACAGTTGGTTTTTGGTTTAAGGATGCTCTATTTAATGACTCTCTCTATTTAAAGGCAACTTTTCATGGTCCCGGATGCTCCACTGTAGTTTTAAAAGCATTCTATTTAAGGATGATTTTTTGTGGTCCCTTGAAAGTTGTTAAATAGGGAACCAACTGTAGTTGAAATCCAGATAAATTTTATCTTTTTTTGTAGTTAGAATGATGCGCTGAGCTCATTTGAAATATTTTAGGGGGAGCCAGAGCTCCCCCGGTTCCTGCACTCCTGCTGACCATTTAATCTACTGTATTAAAAAATTGTACCAGTTAACCATTTAACTATTTGTTTTTAATAGAAAAAGTAGATAAAATATTTTGCTAAAGTTTTGCACTCTTAAAAAGTGAACCACAACATTAGTTTTAAGAATCTCATGCAAATATATTTCAGTTTAATTTGAAGGTTTGAAAGGTAAAGTTCATGCTCACTTAAACTATCAAATGTTTCACCTTGTGAATGCATTCCTTCAATTAGGTCTAACAGTGATTTTTCAAACACAAAATCAAGACTTTTAGAAAAATTTCCCACTTTTCCAAAAATTTTAAAGGTTCATACATAAAAACTCAAAATGCTTTAAATTAAATTCTCACTCAAATATTAATAGAATACAGGTGTCCCTTGTATAACACGGTTAATTTGTTTCGTGTAGTATCGAAACCATGTTATACGAGACTTTTTTTTAAATAACATTCTTACTTATTTTTAATACTAATTATGTATGTGCATGAGAAAAATCAGGTTATAAGATGTATCGTGTTATATTGAAACCGCGTTCCGTGTTATATGAGACTTAGAAATAATGTAAGTCAAGGGATGTGTATCGTGTTATATCGAAACCAAGTTTCATAAAAACAAAGTAAAAACTTATTAGAGTCATCAAGCATTAACAGAATGTATTAAACAAAAATGAAATTCTATCTTTTTTAAATGTAACATTCGAGTTATATCAAAACCATGAAGTATTAAATTTCAGTTTTGTACCATGTAATATCGAAACCATGCTATAATAATCGCAAATTTGGTAGTGTAGTATCGAAACCGTGTTGTAGAAGTACCGTTTTACACAAGGGACGCCTGCAAATAGTAATGAAAAAACATATGAAAGCTTAAATTTTACAAATAGATTACTAACTGAACTAATACTTGAAAGTTGCTGAAAAGTAATAGCAATGTTATAGCACTAACATGGAAAAAAAATACTAAGAAGTATGAAGAAAGTTTAATGAAAAACATAGCATAGACCATAAGTGAAACATATTTCTTACTTCACTGATAAAGCATCATCTACATCCTCACAATTTTTTGGATCAATGCTAAAAATAAGATGAGAGTGACGCAAATCTTTTCGTTTGGAAATTTCTGTTTCGTCTACTTGCCAAGGTTTATCTGCGCTATAAGGCAATTCTGATATCTGAAATTTCAAAAATTTTTAGCAAGAACATTCAACTACACCTTTTTATGCACCCAAAAGCATAAATAAGGAAAAAAAAAGACTTTCTCCATGCAAACAAAAAATATAGAACTGAAACTCATCAAGTACAACCACTATATATATATATAGTAATGAATAATTTCACACATTAAGACAAAGGTTCAAGAAAATATAATTATACTTGTTTGCAAAGTTTCTTGGCAATGATGTCACGATGCATGAAAAAGAACCGAGTTAACAGATATAACGTCACACTTTCTAGCTACCTGATAGCGAATTAGAGGAAATCGCCAACTGTCTGTGAGCTGTAATTGGTTGGACGTTCGATTCAAACGGATGTGACACCCCGCGATGCACAGCTCGTCGAAATAAAAATATTTAACAACTTACAGAAATTATGACAAAAAAAGTTTACATATGTGTGAGTTTAACAAAATAAAACCAAATTCTAAAGCAAAGTGCCGAATTTGAAACAAAATTTAGACACTGTACTGTTCCTTTACTTGGTCTCAGCTTATTTCTCCTTTGGCATGAAAGGTAGCAACTGAATATAGTGGCATAGCCAGAAAAAGATTTCATGGTTAAATTTAAAGGAGGAAGAGGGGGGGGGGGAGATTTTTAGTTTTAGTCCTTTTCTATGGTCAAATAAAAAAAATTTCAGAGTTCTGGTGGGGGGGGGGGGGGAGGGGGCATATCGCCAAATGTGGCTACTTTTCATCGTTAAAGCATCATGAAAAGTTTATCCGCCATAGAAAACATATTTTCAAAAACACACATTTACTTTAATTACAAAACCTTGCATCTACAAATGATTAATGAGACAACAAAACCGAATCACCTTTTTATGTAAAAGTTATCTTATTCATTGAAAAGTCATTTCCTTCCCTTTGCTATACACTCATGAAGTTTGAGGCATTCAATGAAGTTCTATAGCAGGGCAAATAAAGTTAAATACAGTAGAACCTTGATTATCTAAGACTCTTTCAACTAAAAGTTTGTTCAAAAGAAGTCAGTTCACTGAGGTTGCTATCGACGGCCTCAACCAGTCGACCGGTGACTAACCACAGCATTCTATGAGATTTACTAGTTAATTGGTTGCTATCGATGTCATTCTCTGAGCCTCACCGGTTGGTCTATCGGTCGACTGCAAGTTAAGCTATTTGATTGGTTGATTGAATTCCTGTGTTTTATAATGTTTATATTTAAAATTAGCAGCAAAACCTTCCTGATTTTTCCAGAAAGTAGGACTCGACTTATACGCAGGTTTTTAATTTTTTTCCTGATTTTCCTCCGAACAGTAAGAGGGATGACTTACATGCGAGTAAACATGGTATTACTTTTTTGAATAAAGTCATTTTATAAAACAAAAAACTTAAAAAGAATGCAGAAAATATTTTACCAAATTTTTTGTGAATTCGCCAAAAAACAACTGATGCTCAATCAACAAGCACTGAACTTCAGTCTCCAGATCATTGATCTCTCCTAATGCTTGCACTAGATGTCCATTTGGGTATTGTGAATCAGTGTCCCAACTATCTATTCTCACAACAATTCTAAAGTAAAACTTTTATATAACTAATCAATATAATAGACAGGAAAGACATTTCCCCATCTAATCCACAAGACCCTATTTTTGCAGCCGTTATTCCTAAATGCATGCTTTCAACTGCAAAAATGGTCAAAACAAGCTGTAGCATTTAGATAATAAAAGTTTGAAGCAAAAAAGAAAATGAGTGCAAAAATATGAAATCTAACTTTTTATACGGACCAGTTCTCCTAACTTACATTTAGGGAAATAATCTTCAATGAAAAATAATACCAACGCAAAAGGAAACATTTGAGAAGAAAACCCAAGGAGATATTTGAGTTCAAAGTTTTAAGGGACGATGCAAAAAATGAAATAGGAATATATTTCCCTCTCAGAATAATTACAGGTTGTCGAAGTAAAAAAACAAATATTTATAATTTTCATTGCTATTGAAAAATAAAAGCAAATAATACACTAAGGAGCATAAAAACATACAACAAAAGCTTATACAATTTGAAAAATCTATATGCACACAAATAATTTAAAAACCTTTTTAGCACCTATCTTTTTCTTCAAAAGGAGTTATTGACTGCAGTGTAAAGTGGTCTAAGTCATGAAACACTACGTTCATTCCTCAGTGAATATTGGTCTCACTAATGTCAAACTTTTTGAGCTCGAATTGTTACTGCATGGTTTTGATTTCTCTAAATACAATGCAGGGAATTTGGGAATCATATAAAAAGACAGATTTAATACTTTTTTCACTAAATTATCTTTTTGTTTCAAACTTTTAATGTCTTAACTCTGCATCTTATTTTGACCCTTTTTGCAATTGGAAGTTTGCAGCTAGGACCGACAGTTGCAAAAATAGAGGTCTTGCAGGTTAAACAGGGACACATTGAATAACAGTATAATAGGAACATGAGAAGATATTAAAAGTATGCTATATAATAGTTTGCAGCTTGGATGCCATAAAAACCTAGTGAGAGCAAGAGAAGATTGTTCCCCCCCCCCCCCTGAAAAAAAAACGGACTAATTTTTAAAAATTAAACAACTTTTCCTTCAACTGACTTAATCACCAAACATTTTAAGAACATTTTTTTGAGATAAAACAATTTTCTAAAGCCCAAATACTCTTTCATATAAAAGAAAGTTACTAATTAATAGAAAATTGATATTGAATTCATTCTCACAAAATTTAGACATTGTGTTTTAGCAGGGGTGTCTCCCTCCAAGAGCAACTGCACCACCCTCAGATGTTGCAATGTACCCTCCAAAATGAGTCCTCAAAAAGGGGAAAATTTCACTTAAAACAACTACCTTAAAAGTTTTAATGATGCAGTCTGCACCCTGAATTCACATCCTAGGTACTCCAGTGTTTAAGTGAATTAAAATTATTAATGTTTGTTTCTTAACAGGAACACTTGAAATTCAAATTTTTTTTCTCCCAATTACTAAACATACAAATGTAGAGATGACAGATTAGAGGAATAAGCATGACATAAATTTCCCTGAATTAAAATTTTTTACTTGCATTGTTAGCCTCACTTAATCAGGTAACAGATGAACAAATACCTTGTCATAAGAATAAAACATAGCTGCCGCCAACATGCCAACTTAAAAAATCTTACAATGTATGAGGTGGCTATATTTCTACGCTTTTTTGACCATTATAAAGCAAAGTATTAAAATTTAAAGTATTACAATATTTTCGAATCCTTACCTTTACTTAATCTGTGCTGTAATAAGCAAAAAATAAGTAAATAAATTTAAAAATAAGTAAATAAATAAAATTTTATTTCTTTGAACTCAAACTTTGAAAAGTTGCTGACTTTACAGCTTTCAAAAATTGTGTACCAAAAACTTGTTCAAAACAATAGTTTTTCTGTAAGTTCTTATAAATTAAAATGTTCTCCATGCTGTTTTCCGATAAAAAAGTGCACAGTTCTCGTACAAATCATACAAATCTGCCATAAGACCGTACAAAATGTCCAAAAATATAACTATGTACGGCTAAGTCGTATAAATTGGCAGCTAGGAATAAAATCTACAGGAACCAGATATTTACCCAAAGATGCAATGTTAAAAATCCCTATTTAATCAAATAATTTCTCTGGATAATTTAATAAGCCTGGTCTTTTCTTTAAACATTTTTTACTAAGAAAAACTTTGAATGAGTTTTTTTTAAAAATCAAATAATCAAAATAATTTAGTTTTTTTAAAAGATTGCTTTTTTTTATACACAATGCCAGAAATAAAGTTGAGGATAAGGCTTTTAAAAATGAAGGTGATACTCCTTCCAGCAAACATGACAGTCAAAATGCAGCCCTTTGACCAAGAAATAATTCACACTTTGAAATATATAAGAGCAAATTATAATGCTCTTTATAGATAATGAAAAGGAAATACATAAGTGTTCCCGAAACACTTTCAGCAAGCAATTTCCTACAATGGATCTTTCAAAAATTTATGTAAGGAAAAGGGTGCCAAAATATACATTTTGCAATTTAAGTTCTGAGTAACTTAAATGTTTAGATTTTTTTGTAAGTAGTACTTATAATTCATGCATTTAACTATTATATTAGTTTGTTGTTTACTAAGCTTATTTAAAAAACTTTTTACCATTAACATTCATTCCATCTTTTAAATAGCTACTGAGTTATTACTATGCTTTTAAACAAGTATGGTCAGTTTGATAAGGTAAAGAACATTTCCCCACTTAATCGAATATTATTTGCTGGAACCAATGGTATTCTTTTAAGTGGGGTCAACAGTTTTTGATTCAAAAAACAAATTTAGTAAACATCGAAAAAAAAAAAAAAAACTTGATGTAATTTGTGAATACTACTATTTTTACATTTTTTTGGGTAAGAAGTAGTGTACGATAGGGTGGTAGGTGGAAATTCTTTTTTCACATGTTTTATTAATTTATACTTCTTTTACAAAAATACTACTTTTATAGAAAATCCCTAAAACTTTTTTTTTTACTTTCCTGAAAAAACATTTAGTAAAATAAACATATTTTCTTTTGTCAAAGAAAGTTACCTTTTATTGCGAAGACTTTCAGCCTGTTTGGTTGCAATACGTATCTTTGGAATACAATAGTCATAGGGCACCACAAGGATACGTTCTGTCACCCGTGATGAGGAATTTTTTTCCTAGGAAAGTAACTTGAAAAAGTTTAACAACTCAAATCACCAAAACTCAATAAAACAAAAACAAGATACTAAATTACTACACGTTTCATGCTTTTCTTCAAATTTAAACAGCGTAAACAAAGTTTAACTCTCGGAGATAATAAATGCTGTGAGTATTAGGTGAATGACTTGTAATTTAGTAAAATGACTATGAACTTCAGAATAATCAACACACATATTTGGATAAATTATTACATTTTTGGGATCAAAAATGCATTGGTCATGGATTGTCAGACCTTGAATGACAGTTCTTCAGCTCTGATGTTATTTTTAAACTACCTTATTTGGTACTACCTTACTGCTCACTTGAGTAACCTGATTAGTGTTCAAGTCTTGTTAGTGATTATCATAAAATGCTTGGGCCCCAATGGCTCCATGGTTGAAGCTTTGCTTCCGATACTCGAGGATGCGGGTTCAATTCCCACCGGTGTCATAGGTGTTATTTTCTCTCATTGTATGTATATCTTGGCATAAATCTTTCGTGTTTCGTCTTGTCTGTAATTAAATAAAGAAGTCCAAACTTTTTCGAGGCAGAGGCACCCAATCTTCCCCTGGTGTTTGTTAAATGTGGACACAACAACGACATCATAAAGTCCTGTGATTTCAGAGAAATAGTGACCAACAGTTTTATTAATAAAGAACTACTGATTTTACGGTGATTAAAAAACCCCTAAACTATTGTCCCCCATACTGCACTTTTGTTTTACAATTAAACTCAGTGGCCCAACAGCCCATTGGGGGGGGGGGGGCAAGGCCTACTATGCCCATCTGCTTTCGTGACTGAGGGCACTAGGGTGCAAAGACAGACGTTCTGCTTAGATGGTTAGTCGAACGCATAACTCCCAGCGTTTAGTTCCCAATCATGCTTGGTATGCATTTTCTCAACCCACTGAAGGGATGAAAGGCTGAGTCAACCATGCTCAACCCCGGAACAGAACTTGGGTATGTGGCCAAGAAACAGAAAGGAAAGCACTTCCACTAAGACAGTTCGAGTCCAGTGCTATACTGATAAATGTGCTAGTAACCTCTAAATATAGGATAGTTTAGAGCATATAGAACAAATAATTCAAACATAGTTGGTCTATGAATTAAATAGTAAACAGTGCAAGGAAAAAACTAACCCAAAGAACCTACTTCGTTTTCTTCAGGTAAAGTAGCAACATAATTTCTCCAACATCTCTCAATGACACCAACAACTCTTCCAGTAGGAATCACATCAACTTTTGTAGATTCAGTATCAGTATTATCTAATAAAATTTAAAATACAATAAAGCACAATATTTCGAGATTTAAAATTTAATTACAGGAAAAAAAAACCCTGATCAAACTTTTAAAACAAAATAAAACACTAAAAGCCCATGAATTTATTCTTTATTTTTTAAAATTAACTTTATTGTATCAGTTTGCAGTTTAAGCCATAAATAAAAGAAGCCGATGTGTGCATCATATGACTTCCTTTTATGCCAATTTAATGACAACAGTGCCTTGGAGTAAGTCAATAAACACTTTAAATGTTTTCACCCCTAGTTAGTAGCAAACTTAAGCAAAAATGCATTTTAAAGACATACATTTTCCCCAATATCGGCAATTTTAACATGATTCAATGGTTAACTCTTGTCTTTAAATATTGCCAATAGCGTCAAATTGGAACTAGATTCAAAAATAATTTTTTTCCACCTAATTTGTTGCCAACTTGGCAATACATCAAGTGTTTGCCAAATAATAGCTTGATTGGTTGGTTCTATAGAGTTTACTAGCGCAAGAGCCATAATAGGCTATACAATGCCAAACAATTATCGTTAAGTAGAAGAAAAATTATAACTTGAGTGTGCATTGAAATTAGCACCGAATTTCCACCAATAAAATGGAAAAAAATCCCTTTTGAAACATCCCAATGCAACATAAAAGGAGGTGTTCAACTAAACCCCACTAAGAGTCCACATACCAAATTTTAACATTCTACGTCAAACCGTTTTTGTGTTATGCGAGATACATACACACATATGCATAGAGGTCACGAGAAAACTCGGGGACCGTAAAATGGAAGTTTCGGATGTCCATAAGTTCGTAGATACGTATGCATGTGCGGTCAGACCAAAAAAACAACTCAATATACAGTTGGGGTGAGCAAAAAAAAAAATTTAGGCCGATATTTGAATGAAAATTTTTTTGTGAATGCAATACTTCCTTTACAAAGAAAAAGGAAGTGATTACAGGACCATACTTTAAAAACATTAAAACTACAATCAAATCTGAAATTTTCACAAATACAACATTAATCAATGGATATTAGAGTAAAAAGTTACCTTTGGAATCATACGGATTGTCAACCAAATTCATACAACGTGACTTCCATTGATTTTTTGGAAATAATTCAACAACAACTTCATCTTCATGAACAGCTCTGTTTCTGTCTCTCATACCACAAACATATATGTCTTCAGAATCTTTAGCAAATACTCTGAAAACCGATACAATATTTAAATGTTTTAAGAATAAAATTGTTAAAAACAAATCAAACAATTAAAAACACATTTAAAAAAAAAGAAGCTTCAGAGGTTGATCACTTCCAGTTAAAAAACAAAAAATAAAAGCATTTGCAGCATGTGAAATATAGGAAATGATAAGCGTTTAATAATTTATTTTCTTTTAAGAAACAAATTATACTAGGAAATAGACAGTGTCTTGTTCAAAATTCTAAGTATGTTTTATTTACCCTTTGCTACATCCTACTTGTCGTGGGACAACAAAAAAGCATGATGCATTTGAAAATGGGATATAACTGAGGTAAAAAAAGCAATGATTTAATTAACGTACAAATTAATGACAGATACACTAACAAAAAAAAAAGTTTATTATTATATTAAAACAATTTTGTCAGTCGGAATTATGAAATATTGGACCAAAAATGTTGATATTTGGTACACAGTGTACTATGGTAAAGGGTATTTTATAGACAAAATATTGAGCTTGTAGGAGAAAAATTTAAAGAGTTATGGCACGTCCAATATTCCGGACTTATATTTTTGAAATCAATATTTCATATACAAAAACAATAAAATAACGAACAAACTTCATTATAAAATGTTTTAAAAACAATTATAAAACATAATATAAGCGTTTGAAACGATTACTTAAAGATTATATATTTTTTAAAAAATCAGGAAAAAAACCTCGCTTTTCAGATGAAAATTCATGGTTGGAAAAATGAGCCACTCTCTACCTCTCAATCCTTATATGTCAGTGTTGTCAATCCCAAAACAAAATATTATTTCACAGATTATAATAAGTAGAATGTAAACAGTCAACTATAAAAAAAATCAACTAATTAAATCAATTATTAAATGATTAGCAGGTGTTTAAAGTGTATGTTTGGTATACCGGACACCAGGTCTGAAGGGGTTAATACAATACAAAGAAAATTAGTCTACCAATTATCCAATTCAAAAAAATAATAATTTACAATCTTTCTAATTGTTTCAAGGTCAGTTTTGTTCATTTATTAATAAAAGAAAATATACTTTGTTAAGAAATGCAATTTTTTCCCCTATGATGTTCAATGTAAAGCAACATTAAAAAAAATATATAATTCTTTTGGGAGACAAAGGACAAGTGAAATATACCTGAATGAGTGATATATCAAGCACAGGGTAACAAGATCGTGGGCACGGCACAGTGAATTTTATGCATGTAAGATAGAGCTAGATATTGAGCAATTCCCAATAGAACGTACTTTACTACCACATAAAACATTTTTCTTTAATTAATGAAGTCGTTGAAAACTTTCTGCATCAGAAATATCAGTAGTATACATTTGACTAGGCTACCATATTTGGATAGAAAGATTTTGGAGATCCTTATCATAATAAAAGGCAGGGGGAGCCAGCATAATGTACAACCAATCGACTTTTGATCACATTTTGCAAGGAAGCTTTTTCTTTTTTTACATTTTATACAGCTTTATACAACATTTTCAACAACTCATTTGTGCTTTTCTCAAAATAATGTTAGTTTTTTTTTTTTTAAATTAAATATAAATTTTAATATTGCAATGTTAAAACAAAAATTTATCAACAGTTATGTGTGCTTAAAGAACTCTTTAAGATGTAAACTATTATACTTGTGTACTGAAACATATTGCACACAAGAAACATTTTCCCTCTCTAAAATGTGTTCTTTATAGCCTCAAAACCAGGGCCTGATTAACCAAATGAGAGTGCCCACAAAAATTTGGAGGCTCTCTGAAGATTCTACAGCAGAATGCATTGGTTGATTTACAAGTCTAGGGCCTGTCGGAATGCATATTTGAGAGACTCTTTGTCTACCACAGAACTATGTACAAATCATTTATCATGGGCATTTATGAATCCCTTTCGGGGTCCCACATAATTGTGACACGGTTAATTCTTTGCTGGCAGAATGAATAAAAATTCATCTTTAAGGAAGATTTTTTCGAATTAAAAAGTCATAATTCTTTATTATCATTTAAAAAATACATGTATTTTTCATATAACAGTTGTGCTGCACAATTCTTTAAGTAATTTGGCGAATCTTAGGAAGGTGGGGCCCCAAGTCCAGGCCTAGTTGGC
Source organism: Uloborus diversus (assembly GCF_026930045.1). Taxonomy (NCBI): domain Eukaryota; kingdom Metazoa; phylum Arthropoda; class Arachnida; order Araneae; family Uloboridae; genus Uloborus; species Uloborus diversus. The sequence goes on along the minus strand of NC_072734.1, from coordinate 165,046,324 downwards.
CTGTGCGGCAATCAGTCACTATATGCTTCATACATGATATAAAGCTTTTTGACTAAATGAGTTAGAACTGGAAACTGAAGCAGAACTAAAGTGGCAAATTTTTTTTGGATAATCATCTTTAAATTACAACATTAACCTCGAAGGTGGTTTGAAACCCGAACGATCAGGACCAAACCAGGATGTCTGGTAACTGCAATATGAAGCAAGCAAAGCTTCAAATGCAGTTACCAGTGAGACTCAAGTATGATTTAAGCACCAAAAAATTTACTGTTGTTTATAGTTATATAGTTATAGTTATATAGTATTATATTATAGTTATATAGTTAGCTTATACTACAGCTTATAGCTAATTACAGTTAACAGGCAATTAATAGTTTTTTCTGTTTTCCCATTGTGGGATATTAAAAATTTCTGTATAAATTAATGCTGCTTTAATTGTCCATTAAAGCAGACATTATATGTTAATAATATACAATATAATGTAAATTATGAGTCATATTATTAACATCAATATGACGTAATTGAGGTTTTACTCCCGAAAAGTTCAACTTACATCTTTTATGATTTGAAATGTAATGCATCAGCAGGTCAAATAAATATGAATTTCAATAATAATCATTAAGATAGATGTACTTTACAAAAATATAAACTCCGCAATCTGACGAAAAAAATTAAGATTCGAAATGAGCAAATGATATCTTGTTTCAAGACATATAGAAAATTACTTTGATGATCTCACAAAAGCCTCTTGGGATGCATTATGCTTATTCACTTGGAGATGACCTTTGAAAAAACGCCCAGACTTGATACCAGCTTGTAGGACATCCAAAGGTAAATAATTGTCGTATGATTTTGACAAATCTAGATTTTAAAAAAGCAAAAAAAGATAATCATTTTATAATAGGCATAGATTTTGACTAATGAGGCAGAAAGAAGCAAAGGAATGAAAGGGCCAAAATAAAAAATTTGGAGATCATCAATAACTAGTATGTTGTGATCATTACGAAACCTTCTATATATTTCTTATGAATTCTCACCCCCCCCCCCCCCATGCTTGTGGAGAAAGCAATGTTCTCAGAAAAATAAAATTACACACACAAAAAACTTGAGGACCATCCCAATTTTTGAATTATCGCAAAGGCAAAGCAAAGAGTGAAAATTGAAAGTTATTTTAAAAGCCTTGCTTAAAATAATTACAAATTTTATTTGTTAATAAACAAAAGATGGCAACAGTTAAAAATTTTAAATTATTGAGATAATATTTATGATCATTTCCATACAATTAACCCTCAAATGCATGGCATGGCGCACTGAGTGCGCCATGCCATGCATTGGTTATTGTTGCATGCCATGCAACAATAAAATAAAAGAAAAAGCATTTATCAACAAAGGAGGGGATTAGGCTCCTTTAGTTAGGGGATTAACCTACCCTCCTACCCTCTTCTTCCGAGTGAGATATGTCCATTGACCTTGGTCAGAAGTGAGCTGTGTGTGAGATTTCCTTCTGTTTAGTGAAGCGTGTCTTACTGTAGCACTTTCATAGGCGGATTTAGGACTGAGTTCTTGGGGGGCAGGATTTTTTTTTTTTTTTTTGGAGCAACATTTTTAATTGCCCTCCCCCCTCCCATGTTTTTATCTGTTTTCTGTGATGCATAAGGCCATTCTTTACTTCTTTATGTGCCGTTTTCATTACTGTGTGTAATCATGCTGTCCTTTTTGAATTGACCTTAAAAGAGAGGGAGCTGGTATTAAGAGAGTGACGCAATAGAAGACGCAATAGGGAATATCTCCAACTTTAGGGGGCCTGGGGGTCTCTGGAGGAAATTATATAAAATGGATATAAAATTCTGCATTTTAAAGTCTTATAAGGGTTAATTGGAAATAATAGGCAAATCATTTTTTAAAAAAAGTTTTACGCTTTAAAAGTGCTTTGTGATGCAAGTTAATACTTTAAAAGAAATGGTGCACAGGTTTAGAGAATAGGTATAAAGAGAGTAACATACTACCCATTTGAACAATTCTTAATTTATACACTTGATAAGAAATAAAATTGAAGCACATTTTGCTTAGGAGTTTCAAAGACTTGTCTAATTATTTTCAAGGTTTGTTTAGTTAGATTGGGTTTTTGGCTCAAGAGCCCTAGTAGGCTATACTACGCCAATTCTTTCAGGGATTTTAGAACCAATAATTTGCACTTTCCAGTCTCTAAGATTGAGTAGTAGATTATACAGTTGTATGTACGGTATTGTGCAAACTTTGTAAGAAACACCTATTTTAAGTTTAAAAGAAAAAATAAACTTTAATTTCTCATTACAACTTTTTTTTTAATTATAAGTAGTGCAGAAAACGAAAGGGAATAGGGGTAGTGTATCATTTTTTTCCGGGCTAAACAGATTAACAATATGCAGTATAAGTAAGATAAAAGCAATCAATACAAAAGAATTTCCAAAATTCTGCATTCGGGATTAAACAAATAGCAAGATATGAAGCATGTCAGTCACAAAAAAAATTATTTCAAGTAATATGATATGTTACAAACGCGAGAACTATGATTTTTACATTTTTGATGCAAAATGTAGCAAGGAGCTGAATTTGACACATTTTGGCATTCCTCCCCCTACAATTTGTTAGAAATTTTAAAATTTAAGGTTTGTAGGCACACGTTTTCAAATATTCAAGGTTTTCAAGTACTTGAAAATGAATTAGTTTTTCAAGCATTTTCCATTTTTTTAAGGAACGAATTGGCAATTTTTTGTGAGTTAGGGGTCCATTTCAAAGCAGGGGCGCTAAGCTATAGTTTGTTTATCTTATAGGCAAATCCGGCCCTGCATGTAATTCACTTTTACCCGCAGATTGTTGTTTGATTTTTTGTAATTTTAACGAAAATTCGTCAGTTTTTACAGTTAAAGGATTTTTGCGATTTTACCAATCTGTGTAAGGTTTTTATCGGTTTTTATCAAATTTCAGCAAATTTTTCCAAAATTTTTGATGATTGATTTACTCAGATTTCAATAATGACAATAACTGCCTCATTTAGACTTAGATGATTATGACTTACCTTAATTTTTAAAGAGTATTTAGAAAGTAAGGATAATGGTATTTTCCTAAGTAAAAAGATTCAATTAATCAGAACGTTCAGATAACTGAAATTTATTCAGTTTGTGATAGTATTTACTTTTCTTTCTCAAAAAAAGAAAAAAAAAGACAAGCCGAAAATTTTCCAAGCGCATGAAGTACAGTTCTAACTATTAGTTTCATATATACAAATTTCTTCCTTTAAAAAATAAAGAAAACACCATTAGAAAAACATTTCATCAGGTAATAATGCGATCTTACAAGAATTGTGCAAAGCTTTCGTGCCGGAAATATATCTCCCTCACTTTTTCTTTTATTCAGACGTTTTCCTTACAATGTATGATTCTGGAAAATCAGAAATTTAATTTTGAACTGCTAGAGATTGAGATTCCTATTTTTTCCCCCTAAAAAATTAACGCATTGTTTACAGTGATTTTACGTTCTGTTTGTTCAATGGTTGGACAATTTTCCCAGAGTTTTGTTTCATTGTTATATACATTCGTTGAGTATGGTGTTAACTGTTACATTTGATAGTATTTTGCTATACAAAAACCTTTTAGCTATGTACTTCTTTTGCAATAGCATACATTTCAAATCAGCCACTTTCATTTGAACGTATGATGCCAGAAGGTTCTTCAAAATCTTTCGTTTGTAACAACCCAAAACATCTAGTTTTTGAAATCACGCAAATTGAAAACAAGCATTCTGAAAAGAGAAAACAAATTGTAACGAGTAGATCATTATATTAGCGCAAATTGGGGAGGGGGAGGGAGGGTCCCAAACGTTAATTATTATAAGTGTTGCAGCTGAATGCATAGCTCGTTTAGCCTCTATTTTCATTCATATACTTGCCCAAATGGTTTTCAGTCCAAAATAGTGAATTTAGACCAATTTTCAGTACCCCAGTCACAGCTGTACTGTTTGTATTTAACATTTAATGTTCGGTTCTTTTTCCTTTTTTTTCTCCCTTCAGAAAAGAACATTTGCTATTCTCTTCATTTTCATTGAACTATTCAAAAACGAAAAAATCATGTTTTTTTTTTTTTGTTATAAGATTTTGGAAGATAAGTTGCTACTATATTAACTTCTCTCAAAACTGGGGGGCATTGCACCCTTTGTCCCCCCTATAAATCCACCCATGCTCTTCTAAACTATTCAAAAACAAAAAAATAATGATTTTTTTTATTTTAATTTTTGGAAAATGTGTTGTTACTACATAAAGTCCTCCCAAAACTGGGGGGGGGGCATTGCCCCCCTCTGCCCCCCCATAAATCCGCCCATGAGCACTTTATGCGCCACCCGTGCAGTTATGTCGCGCCGCCGTGATATAGTGTCTCCTGATCAATATTGGCGGGTTTTGCAAGAATTGTCGGACGAAGACGATGATACTGATGATGAGATCGCTTCTGATTGTGACAACGAAGAAAACATCCAGTTTAGTGACCATGATTCAAATTCAGAATGTGATTTTAGGCCTGATATGGAGGAAGAAATTACTTCGAAAGAACAAAGTGCTACAGAGCAAGATGAGAATGAATTTTTCATAAAAAGTACCTATAAAACAAAAACTGTTCGTGGAAAAAAATTGAAAGAAGTAACCGAAGTCTATAAATGATCAAAAAAACTTATAAGAAGCTAATTTGCGGGGACTGCAAAAAAAAAATCTAAATGTTTTGTCTTTTCCAAAAAATTGTGATGATATTTGTGATGAAATGTCGTCTTGGAACAAAATTATTAACACGAACATGGTTGACTTGATTGTCCACTATAAGAATTTGCATATCAAGAAAAGAGCGGAAAATTGGAAGTTTCGACGTAGTAGCAAAAAAGATGCGAAAGAAACAAACCGAGCAGAACTGTTGGTGGTCATTGGTATTCTTTACTTGCTAGATAGCAAAAAAATGTCTAAAGTAAATTTAGCAGAAGCGTGGGCTCGTGATGGCACAGGAATTGAAATTTTACTAGGTGTGATGGGCGTAAACAGGTTTCGATTTCTGCTATCTTGTATCAGATTTGATGAAAAAAGCACTCGAGAAGCGAGAAAAAAAACTGATAAATTAGCCCCAATTCGTGAATTTTTCGATTCTTTTATTGCGAATTGCAATCATTTTTATTCTGCTGGGGAGCAGCTTAGGATTGATGAGAAATTAGAAGCATACGGGGGAAGATGCTCATTTGTTCAATACATTCCGAATAAACCAGCAATATATGGTGTAAAAATCTTCGCCCTTTTTGATTCAAGAACTTATTACACGTTGAATTCGGAAATTTATTGCGGAAAGCAGCCGCAAAGTCCCTATGAAGTATCTAATGCAGCTGTTGACGTAGTGGATCGGCTTATTGAGAAATGCAAAAATTCCAACTGTAGTCTCACAACTGATAACTGGTACACAAGTGTGCCACTCGCTAAATCACTTTTAGCTAATGGGATTACAATTGTGGGAACAATGAAATCAAACAAGAAAGAAATCTCCTCCGAATTTTTTCCTTCAAAAACTTGAGACATCGGTACATCGCCCTTTGTATTTCAGAAAGATCTTACCCTAGTTTCATATGTAAGTCGTAAAAATAAATGTGTGATCCTAATTAGTACCTCTCACGATGATGATAAAATCGATCCTGAAACCCAAAAGCCAGATATACTTACACTTACAGTGTAGCCATAAAAACTAGACGATGGCCTTTAGCTGTTTTTTTTTTCACTACTGAACATTGGGGGAATAAATGCCTTCGTAATCCTAAGTCAAATGAAACCAGAATCACCATCTCAGCCACGACGATTTTTTTTGAAAAATTTATCAATGTCATTGATGAAAGGCCACCTTCAGCAACGTATCCTTATCTCACAATTACCTACTCATGCAAAGGCAATTATTCGAAGATTGTTAGAGAATGAAGGAGCAGAGAGAGGAGACAATTTTGGTCCTCCCTGTGCCAAGAAGACTCGAAGATGCTGTGTTTTGTGCGAAAGACAGAAAAACAATAATACAACACTAAAATGTTCCGAGTGTTCCCACTTTACATGTAAAAGCCAGGGCCGGATTTAAAGGAGGGCAGGTGGGGCTACTGCCCCGGGGCCTACACAACAAAGGGGCCCCCCACAATAAACTTTTTACAAAATATCCTAATTTTCACAAGTCGAAAATATCGGATATATACATATATATCAAAATATTCGGATATATATCAAAGTTTCGGATATTTTCGAAAATATGATGATCTTTTCAAACCTTGATTAGGGGCCTCCACTCCTTCGTTGCTCCGAGGCCTCCACACTTCCAAATCCGGCCCTGGTAAAAGCTATATGAAAGAAGTAAAATATACATGTGAATCATGTGCTATCCATCAGAGGGATGAATTTTAAGCCAGTTGGAAGGTCTATTATTACAGTAAGCCATTTTGGGATTTTTCATGACTTTTTCTTTTATATTCATTATTTACATTCATTATTTTATCCATGTTAGAACTTTCCTGTTGCATTCATTTTTGAGCAAATTTTTCCATTTTTGTATAAGTAAAAGTTTTACACATCTTTATAAAATTTGCAAAAATAATTTTCACGTGATTGTAAAACTTTAAACTTTAAATTAAACACTTTCTTAAAATGTTTAACTTTTTTATTGTGTATCTTTTAGATCTTAGATCTTTATTACACCCACAGAAAATGTTTTGAACTTTATTAATGTTTTTTCATAAACGATATTTGTTTAGAAAGCAACAACGCATTTTTCAGTTTTGTAAAATATTTCAATTGATTTTGTAATATTTTTTTCATACATGCATGCTTATTTCAGTGCGCTGCCCATGAGGGTTAAAATCATGAGAAATATGCAGACGACAGTCTATTATGATTCACCTTTCTTATTATTGGATTAATAAAACTATTTTTATTTGCAAAAAAAATTCAGCATCTCTTGGAGCGATTGGCCCCAAAGTTGAACCAACGCTTGTTTACATATAGGTTCATATTTATTCCAAATTTCATCCAGAACGTAGCATTACTTTTTGAGATATGGCATTTGCAATGAAAAAGAAAGAATGTTTGATTGCACCAACCTCTTTTCAGCTCTTGAGGAGAAAATAAAATCAGCTCTTGTACCCTCTAAGGGCTACTTGCCGATAAATTTTTGCTTGATTCTGTTCATTATTTCTTCCAGTTATAGCAGAAACAAGTGACGACAAAAAATCTTCTATCTATATCTCTGAGCTATCTGTTCTATAACTCAGCCCCTGTTTGAGTTATTGAATAAGCACCTGTACATGTTAAGGGCAACATATTGACCAAACTTTGTTTGATTCTGCCAGTTACTTCCTGGGGAATAAGCAGGCACTCATAACTCGAAAAAAGTTCCATTGCTCCACCCTCTTGGAGGAATTTGTGCCAAAAGCTAATGGGCGCAAGTTCACATGGGGACACATATGTGAATCAAATTTCGTTCTATTTCATGCAATAGTTTTTGCTGTAGAGCAGGTCACGAAAACCCAACCACACGTATACAGACACACAGACAGGTATATAGACTTTCTCCAAAAATGGTCGAAATGGACTCAGCACACCTCAAAACGTTCAAAATTTGAAAATTTGCATGAAACCAATACTTTTTTCCATATAATAGATATAGAAGAATGTAAAAATGGTAGGAGAACCTCTCCTCTGTTTTGTCTGAAGAGATGGTAGTAGTAGCTCTGGTGGGTGCTACTATACAGCATGATTTAGAAAAAAAAAATCAATGAAAGCTTACCTAGGATCAGAACTCGAAGCGCGTTTTGAAACTTTAAAAAGGTCACTTTCATCTTTTTGCTTTTCACTGCCTCAAATGGTTAAAATCATAATATTTAAAAATATTTTTGTACTACTGAAGTACAAGCAGTAAATAAACCATTTAAAAAGAATTTTCCAAATTCTGCGTTCATATATAAGTGGTTTACAGAATTTCAGAAGCGTAATTTTGTGACCTTTTGGGGACTTTTTCATGATATTTTAAGAATATGAATGTCTAAACAAAATATCTTAATTTGAAGCAGTACAGCAATGAAGCAGTTAAAACAAAAAATATCTTTTAAGTTGAGTAATGCATTATTGTATATTTTAAACAGAGGTGCCCAACCTCCCCCCAAGGGCCACACCTCATATTAAGGTGAATCTTGCAGGCCAAAATGCATATAAAATTTAAATATATTTGAATTTTTCACCCAGATAACAAGGGAAAGCATTAAAAAGGACGGAAAATTGCATACCAAGAGTTATTGTCATCATTACTGTAGGCTTGTTTTATCAAGTTATAGTTTTCAATTAGTAATATTGAACATAACAGGTCACATGGATGAGCTTTGTGGGTCTCATGTGGCGCATGGGCCATAGGGTGGTTACCACCATTTTATAACATGAGCAGAAATTGTGTTTAAGAGCAACTTGATCAGCCCTTATCCAAGAACGGTACAGGTAGTTCAAAAATCCAATAATTTTTGAACTACAGTAGAGTCTCAAAAATCCGAGTCTTGAATGTTAAAGGTTCCGCTTAATCCAAGTGCCTCATTTATGTTTTAAATTATAATTTTTAGTAGCTAAAAATTTTATATTCATCAAAATTTAAAGATATAAATTTTTTACCATTGTAAAACGTATTAAATATGTATAGTAAATAATTAAAATACATTGAGAGGTTTGTTTCAACAACACTCCCTAAGTGATGCTAAATATTCATTGACTACAAGAAATTAGATTAAGAGATGCCTTGGAGATATTAACTTGATACGTAAAGATGATTAATTTGTCACAAAGAACATGTTAACATCCCTTTTGGAGCATCCAATTGTTATAAAAAAAGGGGAGCACAACTTGATGCCACTCAAGTGCAGATGTAGGGAAATGCACAAACCTTCCAACAACTAACCATTTTTGTGTAATCCAAAATACATACATACGAAAGGATACATATTCATTTCGAAGAGTTTTGTCAGACGTCACGACAAAACTCGTCAAAATGAATTCGTGCGCAGTCAAAATGCGTGTTTTGGTTGCATTGCACACTTAAATACGTAGAAATATTGAGAAAAAAATAATTCAAAATTCATTTAGTTGCAATTAAAAGAAAATTTACGTTGAAATTTGAGTCATAAATTTTTTGCGAAGACAATAAATCCTTTTCTTTACACAAGGAAGTAAAAGATGCTCCTCATGTCCTCCAAGTAGTGTAAATTTTAAATCTGGAAGATTTTACTGGACAATTCAAGTTTTCAGTAATCCGATGTGAGGTAAACCCCAATTACCTTGGATTTTTGAGACTCCACTGTAATCCCAAATCATACATCAGTTTACTTTTGATAATACAGTTTATATGAACTGTTTCAGAAAAAAGTTTGTTCCGTCAAGTTGTTTTGAAATATTCTTTTTTTTTCAATTTACTAAAATAATAGATTATATGCATAAACTCACAAAAAATATTTCTTAAACAACAGTCAACCCTCGTTTATCCGTTTAACCTGTTCCAGACTCTACCATAATAAGTGAATTTTTGTGAAATAGGATCTATTGTTTATCAAACAAATGTTTTCCCAGTTAAAGTGTAGAAAATTTATTTTTGATCTTTTAAAATGAGCTTTTAAAAATATTAGACAAGAATTAACATTTTTCAGTCACTGTTACACTCACATTACTCAATATATTGCACAAAATTAAAAAAAACATGACCCGATTAGATATTATTATAAATAACATCAAATAAGTCACCTAATAGGTCTAATAGGTAATCTGGTACAGACTGTGCCATTGAAATTTTTAGGGGTGTGTGTGAAAGAACGTAGCCAAGGGGGGGGGCCCATGGGGTCCGGACCCCCCCCCCCCTCCTGAAAGACTCCTGTCCTTTTTTCTCAGTTGTTGCATCTCGCATCAACAAAAGTTTTCCGAAAGAGAATGTTTTTATAAAGCCCAGCATTTTCCCCTTAAATATTCCCATTAATCGGCAATTTTCTCAGACCTTGAGTCAATTCAGAACACGAGAACCTCGTACAGCAACTGCAGGTTCCCAACTTTCATCTGTCTTTTGCTGTGTCGCATACTCGATCCAAAACCGGGAAGTGTCCGTTTTGTCTTTCAAACCAGCTGGGTCCTGTGACCTTGAAATTCAGCCCCTCTCCTTTGGTCCATTAGATTGCCATCGGCAAAGTGAAAACAAGCATTTATTGTCCCCCAGTCTCATTGGCGAAGTTTTCTTTATTTCTTTCTCTTTTCTTTTTGGATTTTCGTGGATTTCGTAGACGCAGCACGAAAAACAGCCAGAGGTTAGTTTCATTCATTTATCTAAAGATTTTCAAGATAACCATTGTTCAAGATAACCATTGAATTCCGATTCTTTTCTGTTTTAACATGCAGTTATTATCTATGTCATACTTATAGGAAACATATCTTGAACAAAATTATATGCAAAAGAAAATTAAGTTTATCCAAACTAGGTAATTGCAGTGCTCCCTTTTAAAGTTTTCTTAAAAATGCGAGCAATTTTACGTGTTAATGTGTTTTTCCATTTAAAAACTAATTTTAGATTCTAAGCCAGCAGCGAAAAAAGAAATTCTACACATTTCATGTGCTTGAGGATGAGAAAAAATAATTGTTTTTTTTTTTTTTTTCATTCTAACTCTTTATATTTTTGGCATGGTTCATTTATTTTATATTTTGATAAAGATTTTATTTGAACTTTTAGATTATTTTTAACATCTCTCTCCTTTCTGAGTAACAAATTACATAGATTTTTTACTGATGTTTTCCCCCCAATATTTAAGCATGATCATAGACCATATTAAATGCCCAAAAAGAATTCGTGTTTGAAGGTAAAATAAATGAATAAATAAAACTTGAAGTTGATGTAACAAACTTTTTGCGGTATCAAAATTTTATAGAAAAATAAAATTGAAAATTACTTGAATATTTTACTGTGATCAGTTTATGAAATTACAAGTTCGGCCATATTAACGTATGTAATAAGTAATTTATTAGAAATTATTACTTTTAAATCTTACTGAATTGTGATTCTATGATCCCAACAGTTAGTTTTTAATTGACGAAAAAAAAATCTTATTCGATGTTGTTCCATAAAACATATTTGTATTTGCATCATTGGAATACATTTTCTGATTGTTATTCACTGGCTTTGTACTGAGGAGTTATTTAATAAGCATCTATGCATCCATCTTTAGTAAATTGTGAAGGTAGCAGTAAATTGTGAAGGTAGCAGTAAACATAACAAAAAACAGACATCTGCATTTAACTATAAATTACTAGGTGAAAATTACCTCTATTTACTGCGTTACAAGCAAAGAAACAAAAAAGGTGAATGCGAGGTAAATATTTTTGAGTTTTTCGTTTCTACATTGCTTTTTTTTTAACTCTTATTTTTTTCAAGCTAAAGATATTTGCTATTTCTTGCAATAAAGTGTTTTGCTAACATCGTATTATAGAAAAAAAAATCATTGCCTGGGTTGTAAAATATGATATGTATTTTTAAAATTAACAACATGTTGTTAAAATAAAATTACACAGATGCTAAATTTAATTCATTAGGTATACATTCCATTAATCGGCATGTAAAAGATCCTTTAGGACGTTTGACTGGGAATGCTCTTGACAAAATTAAATTCCTTTTACAGTTCCGCATTGAAAAGAGCTAGTGTCTTCATCTGGTGGAAACTGAGCACCAAATTTTCCTCTAACATTTACATCCGTGCCTTAATGGTGGCACATGAATGACTGGATGCCATATCGTTGGTTCGCACTTGTTCCGCTAAAGGCTAAAGCCTCTAACACAGCTCCATTAGAAAGAAAAAATAATGATAAAGAACGGCAAAACGCCTTTTCCAATATTTAAATTTTTTTCGAACAGCTTTCACCCTTTGAGGAATAGTGACTTCACTTGAGAACCCCATTTATTTCTTGCTTCTCTTTTTTTGTCAGCTAACTGAAATCACTGTGTCAGTTGGCTGAAGAAAAAAAAATATATACATAAAAAAGTGGTTGCATCAAAGGAAGCCTCCGTCCCTCAAAGAGTTAATAGTTTGTGAAATACACCGCCAGCTCAGTCATTACCAGTCGAGGACTGCAGTTTCGTGCTTATTAGCACTCATCAGCCCGGCATAGGCTTTCCTATGCTTTAGCCCTGGCTAATGGGCGGTAATTTACTGAATATAGTTAATAGTTTGTTCAAGCTTTTAATTGATGATTAGGAATGATAATTAGAAAACAGATAAGATTGGAAATATTCTATTTTGTATTATCAAAAGAATATTATAAATGTAAATAAATAGAAACTAATTCAAGCTTTTTAAATGAAACCTTGTTAATATTTTCGTTGAGAGAGTTGTGGGATTTTGCCTGAAATGTTGTTCAAATCGGACAGGGTTACGTTATATAACATTCATATAGTTATACATTCGACTCCATAGATATAGATTTATTTATCCTCATATAAACAATGCCGATGATCGAGTAACCCGCGTGTTTCCACAATTAATTCGCGCCACGGCATAATATGTAATTTGATAATATGTTTTGGTAATGTTTAACATGCAGGGAAAGGCTTTATTGTGACAAGGCTGAACTCGATCCGGTAACTTAACGGTTTTATTGGTAAGACTGTGTCATCTCAGAGGAATGAAGAAACTAAAACAATGAACGCTGTCTACTGGAGTTTAGGTTTAATCCACTGGTGTTAGAGTTAAAATTTCAACTATCAAAATATCACCAAACAGGCAATTACTTCGTTCAAATGTAGAGGTGTTGAAGCAATTTACACCCGTCATACCTTGACGGGCGACTTTCTAGTTTTCAAATAAAATGGCATAAGTACAAATGTACATATTTTGTTGAAATATATTACAAAGCTTTAATATTTTATTAAATTACCGCATGCATTTTCCGAGTAATTTCTAGAACACTTTTTGTTTTCGGTTTTTCTTTTATTGTGCCCTTTTTATTAATAGAAAATGTATCACTCATTTTCAGGAGGACAGAGGATCTCCCATATTTGGAAACTTTGTATGTGATAACTTTCAGTTTAATGTTAATTTACAAACTTTCAATAATTAATTTACCACTTAATATAAAATTTTTATTAACTAATTTTAACTAATGGCTCCATTAATTTCAATTATTTAATTAATTTTAGTTAATTATCATATTTTAATAATCAGTTTTAATTGGATTTATCTTATCTTGTGTAACTATCGGCTACTAATTCTGCTTTAGCACGCCTCCTCTTTTGAAGTTCGTGCAACCTTAGACCCCCCCCCCCCTTAACAAAGTTCTAGCTAGGTGCCTGGTGTGTGTTTGGAGGACTATTTTTCTCATTTGGGGGGGGGGGGGGGGCTCTAGTTTTTTTTGGCGGGGAGTCGCAATATTTTGTGGCAGGTGCGCATTTGCTCTTAGGGGGGTGGGCACCCCTGTTGAACTAGGCGTACACACACAGTTCTTAGACAATGTCACTAATCTAGAAAACAGTGTAATGTGTTTGATGATGAAATATGTGTGACTGAGTGATAACACCACGGAGAAAACTGATCAAAAGAGCTATCATACCATTTACACTTCCAACACCGAGAGCAAGATTCAGAGACTCATAGAGCTGAATAGCAGGATCCAAATCTTTCCACACCAGTTGAAGACATTCTTTCATGGAGTAAATATGAATGTATTTGCTTGTAATCTGTGACTCATAAAGCTGAAAATGATAAGCAAAATCAGTAAAAAGTAAAACAGTTTTAATGAACTAATTTGTCACGTTGAATGCTTTTAGAAGTATTTCTAGTTTATCTCAGAGGATGGCTCAATATACAAAACATGAGAATTTTATCCACCAAAAATCTACAGGATTATCATCCTTTTGCCACCAGTTTCCTCCCTTTGCATTTGGCAATCACTCCTGATTCTAGGAGAAAACTGTCTTGACTACACTACAAACTGACAGCTGCTGAAAGTGTCTGAACATGAAAATGATGCGCAAATAAGATAGATACGTCATTAAAAAATATATAGTGTTGATGAATAAACAAATATTTTAAAATTAGAATTAAAAGTATTTTCAAAATAAAATATTTTATAGCAAGTTACATAACTTTTCGATCATCCTGTAATTCAGGTAATTACGTGTTGCACAAGGGCACCCAAACGAAAATTTTTGGGAGGGGAAAAATAATCAATTTACCGAATGAAACCTGAAATTTTACCGAACAATAAAATAAGGTCATGCACACATACCTACAGTTAATTAGAAGATATATTAGTGGCATGAGGGGGAAAAACACTTTTCTGCACTACCATTTTTTAATTTGTCGAATATTCAAATAAAATATGCCAAACAAGGAACTTTTTGGGAGGTTTCAGTGCCCTCCTGTGATCTCCTATCAGGGTACCACTGGGTCGTACATCAGATTAAAATTGCAAAAACTGTAAGAAAGATTTTAAAATAGTATTAGAATCAAAAATTACCTGTACTTCATCAGTTAGGATCACCACTGGAATCCTTTCATTTAGGTGGCTGCTGTAATATTTGGCAGTCTGTATGCAACATCTGCAATAAATTAAATGCATATTTTGGAAAAAATATTTTGTTGGTGACAAAACATGTTTAAACTTCCTCAGTTTTCATTCAGTTCCTAATTTAGTTGTGAAAATCGTTATTCTGATTTTTAAAAATTTTATGGATTATTTGTAGTTTTACTAACAACTCTGCATCATGTAAACTCAAAATGAAATTATTGACGAACGATGTCCATCACATGACTTCCTTTCACTTCAATTTTAATGTCATTTTCCCGTTATTGGCAATTTTAATGTGATTCAATAGTTAACTCTCTAAATATTACCACCACTAGCCAAATTGAAACCAGATTTAAAAAAAATAAAATAAATAAAAAAAATTGCCAAATTTGATGCCAACTTGGCAACCAAAAGACTGGCGCTATATTGCCAATTATATCACCACTTCAGTTTACATTGAAATTAACAATGATTTCCCCAAAAAAAGGGGCAAAAGACCCCTTTAGAAACACCGGAAAGCAACCAAAAGGGAAGGTGTACAAGTAGACCCCACTAGGGGTCTACGTACCAAATTTCAACTTTCTAGGACATACTGTTCTTGAGTTATGCAACATACATATGCACATACATACATACGGACCTCACAAGAAAAGTTGTTGTAATTAACTGGGGGAATGTCAAAATGGATACTTCGAGTTTTTATACGTTCTTAGGCACTTATCGGCATGTGGTCGGGTTGAAAAAAAAAACTCAACATTAATTCGGGGGTGAGCAAAATGGAAATTAAGGCCGAATTTTGAGTGAAAATTCGCGAATACAATACTTCCTTTGTTGTAAAAGGAAGTAAAAAGCACATCAATTACAGGTGAAGTATGATGCACAAAAGAAATTGCTGTTTCTGAAAAGTGGCTGTCCATAAATGCTACTTTTTTTTTTAAAAACATATTTGACCCTCTAATTTTCAAAGTGTCACACTTCACCTTACCCCTCCTCTTATCACATGACACACTATTTTTCATTAACATACAGTTATAAAAATATGTTATGCCACACACATGTGTGATGTCAATCTCTCTCTCTCTGTCTCTTGTCACTAACTGCCACTTTCAAACTCCACTCCCCTTAAGAAAAACTGTATCACAAAACATTAGTTGCCGACAACCCTTAAATGCTTTTGAACTGGTAGAGACACACTAATGTTCATATAGTGCAGCTCTGGTTAGTTGAGCTGTGACCTTGACTATGTTTACCTGTTTTAGAGGAGTTTAGTGAAAAATAGACGTGTATTGGCTCAGAATTGAGTTGAAATATATTTGAAAAACTACTAAGAAAGTTTCTCAACTCAACTTAGCACCAATTACCCCTCCCTATTTACCGATACAGAGGTAAACATTGTCAGAGTCGGAGCTCAACTTCTCAGAGCCTTACAATGGCCTTACAATATTCAGAGCCTGATTTAGAAATTTTGGGACTGTAAGCACAACAAACCTGTGGGGCCCCCCTTGACTTGCAGAACCAAAGAATGTGCTCAATCACACATCTTTTGGGGGAAGTTTTCATCCCCCCAAAAAATGGCATACCATCTAAAAAAAAAAAAAAAAAAAAAAAAAGATACCTTCCCCTCAAAAAAAAAAAAAAAAAAAAAAAAAAAACAGTAGTGATGCAATCTGCATCATTGATTATTTTTTAGGTTGACCCTATTGACATTTGCATGGCAATAGGCTGCAGTAAACTGAGGGTGTAAATATTTTTATATGTTTTGATAATGTCACAGTAATGCACTTATAATTTGTAATAATTCGAAACTTACATGAATAACATTCAAACAACTGTAAATACTATAAATCAACAAACAAAATAAATGCCATAAGCAATAATAGTGAGCTAGCTCCCTACTAACATGGAGTGACATCTGAGTGGTCTTTCCTAGATGTCACTACAGATAGTATTCTCACTCCATAGGAGAGCGTTAGTTTTCCACTGAATTCATAAACCTTGTTAAAACAGAGCCAGCAATAAAAATTTAATTTTCAACGTTACACCAGAATAAAAAATGTTTAGAAAAATTTTATAGTGCAAAACAAATAAAACATTTATTATGGGGGGGTGATGTAATTTTTGCTGCCTTTGTTGATATGATGAATTTTGATTATTGTCATGTGTTTAGTGACACTCCCAAGGTTAGCACAATATATTTACACAAATAGATTGATGTAAGATTTATCAAAATCAGCCAAGGGGTTTAGCCTGTACAACGCCACACAGGAACAGACATACAGACATAGACTCATAAACACATTGCCCTCCTTTGCGTTGCTCACGCGCAGTCGGGTAAAAAAGTATTCCATGATTTTTAATCAAATTTTTAAAAAAATCATAAATTTGCAAGTATCTCTTCAAAAAAAGGTCATATTTGTTTGATTTTGCAGCATGTAATAGCCCTTAAAAAAGTGAACAAGATGAACTTTACCCGATTGTCCTCACTCAATAAAATTTTTTTAGGGATTAATGTTGAGATTATACTGGGGATTTTGAAGGGCTGTTGCCTTAACTCCAATGAAGGTTCAAAGGGTCTGTTGATGCTATGTAAGAAATTATATGCTCCACGCGGTTACATTGTGTAACACTTGACAGGGGTCCCAAGATTACACACAACCCCCGTAACACAACTTGGGATCTCCATAATTGCGCAATGGGGCTTTCCGCAATTGCCTACTGCGCAGCTGCATGAGAGCGCCTGGGTTATATGGCTATAGACAGTCATGAAGGCATGACTGCAAAAAAAAACCTCCTGACCAAATAGCGGGATAACTTTATGGCATATCTCTTGACCGCTATTCGGGTAAAAGGGCAACTTGGCTGCCCATCATGTATATTGTGAGCAGAAAAATAAATTAGTTTGTGTGTGTTGTGAACATGGTCTCTTCAATTCTCTTCCTCTCCAAAATTTGATTCATGGAAAATGTGACAAAGAAGAAGGGGCGAAAATTCTCCTCTATATGCTATTGTGGGACTGTTGCTACCGGTTTTTATCTATATTTCACATTATTCATTCAGGTATTTTAATTTTTCGGGGAGTGTTAACATAATTTACGTTTTCTCATTCAAATGATAATTTTTAAGGACTAAGGTCCAAACTTTTAGGAACCCTTGCTATTTTTTCACTGGGAAATATTACCGTGTTTTTTTTTTTTTTTTCATTTAACACTAATTGTTGAACGCATGTCACTTAACATGTTTATTTTCCAAATAGACTGTGCGAAGTCCGGAAACACAGCTGGTATTGCATATCTGAATGCCTGGGCATGACAACAAAGCGTGATATAACAAGTGCTTACTGTACTTACATCAACATCTGAATTCATATGTATAAAAACAAAGAAAGATTGCAGATTTTCAACTATGCATAAAAAATAATAAAGCTGAATACTTAATAAGCCATTCATCTGATGAGTCTGAAGATGTTCTTGGAACTGCGGTAGTTCTGCATATCTCATTCAAAAAGACAACACTGCCACGACGTACATCTTTGGAGATATTCAATATACGATTAAAGAACTTATTTCCAAAGTTCTGCATAACCTAAAATTATTTGAATAACAATAGAACATTAAGAACAGACAATAAAAATAATAACGATGGTTATAGCTAAAACATAAGATTAAAAATACATCCCCGGGAAAATGTTGAAAGATTTGCATATTTCACTAAAATATACTACCAAGACCAAATATACCTTGGTAGTATATACCAAATATACTACCAAGACTAGAACTGATTTCACAACAGTTCTTTTCATTCTACACTGAGTAGGATCTGCTACCGCTTAGAATCAGATTTATTCTAACATAAAATTATTCTTGTCTCCAACTTTACTACTTCTATAGATGACATATGAATTGTTTCATGTAATAAGTCTTATTTTTTTTTACTAGGAGAAAATTTCCAAACAATAGACAAATGGTATTTCTTTAAATCAACAGGAAAATCTGACATACAAATTAATCCTGTTCTGGCAGCCCTCTCTTTTACTGGTAAATAGAATATACTGTAAAAGCACTCATTTTCTTGAGCCCAATTAATTGTGAAAATGTAAGCCTCGGTAAATAGTTTTAATTTCCTGATTTTTCAATTTTCGCTTCTGTTCAATTTTCCAAAAATTTCATCACGCAAAATCACCGATATCTTTTAAATTAATATCAATATTGAACAATGGTTATCTTGAAAATCTTTAGATAAATGAATGAAACTAACCTCTTGCTTTCATGGATAAATGATTGAAAGCACAATTAGCATTGTATTACTGAAAATTTTGCATACCCACTGTATATTTTTTTAAATACTTGCAGATAGTTTTGAGTTAGTTGTGTACGCAGATGCTTTATATTTTCATCTTACTATGAGAAACACTGACTAAACTTCAAAAAAATCCATTACTACAAATTAAACTGGAAAATATTGACTTTACTAACCAGTTTTCACTTCTAGAAAAAAGTTTGAAAAGAAAGGAAATAAAAATTAACATTATACACAAAAGGAAACCAAAAAAACAAAAAAAAAACCACTTACTTTCGATACTATGCTTTGTAAAAAAATCATCCCTTTGATTTCTTGTAGCTCCAAAATTTCCAAATATTTTTCAATAATATCAACACAAGGAATAACATAATAGGATGCATCTTTTTCAAGTTGAATACCTTTGGAAGATAAAAATAACTATATAAACCATTAGCTCAACATACGTATGCACTGCACAGGGTTGGTAAGTTTTTGCTACAGAATGAAACAACCATAGAAAGAACCATGTTTTTTTTTTCTGCTAGGTAAAAATAGGTTTTAGTCAAAGTGGCAAAAATAGAATTTGTAAGGGCAACTTATGCACAGGTTTCTTTTTTACAATTTTTCTTCAGCAAATTAATAAAAAAATATTAAACAAGCTTTGATAAAATTATTATTTTAATTTTATTTGTTTACCAGCTTAGAATAAGTTGAATATTTAACTTGCTTAAGAAATAATTACTCAAAAAAAAAAAGAAAAAAACTTTAACTTTTTAAGCGTAGAAATAAAATTAACATGTATTTAAGACAGGAAAATAATTTTTGACTTGTCTTATAGCGATGGTGATAGGTACCATAGATTTTGGGCCTTTCTCAATTACTTTCTGCATACAGTGGGTGCTGGTTAATTTAATCAAAGTGTTAAAAACAGAACAAAAGCCAGCTTTATTGAATTAGTTGCTTTATTGAATCAGTCGCTTTATGGAATCAAAACTGTTAACAAACTTAATTGAAATAAGCGGCGGTCACTGTATAACCATTTACCCTGTTCATTCAGGAATTCCTTTTTATAGGCAAAAATACAGAAGTTTCTCTCCCCCTTCATTATTAATTATCATTGGCAAAAAAATAGGAAAAAATAAAAGCTGAAATGAACTCATCACAAAAATTGAATGATTAAATTTTTTCCTGTTCCTGTAAAATTAATTTTAAAACAGACGACTAGATTTCAAACTCATTGATTCAGAGAGAGAGTTAATGACATTATTTCTTCCAATAGCAGACAATTTTATGTTTTAAACAGTTGGTCGATTTTTTTTCATTTTAAAGTTACCTTTTAGTCCTACTTAATTGTTTGTTTTGCTAGAAAATTCAATATTTAATTTTAAATTTTGGCAACAATTGACAAGCAGAAGTGATTTACTTGGGTTAGTACATTGGCAAAATTTTTTGAATATGTGCAAAGTGTTCTACATTATGACAATTCCCGCTGTTTTTTACATTTTAAATGGAGCTTTTGGAATAGCAATAGCCTATGGTGCTAATTTGTTTGAAAACATGTTTATATATTACATCTTAGATCTGAATTTAACTCTTTAATGCTCCTCTAAAAATTACTTAGATTTCCTTTAATTTTTAATATATCTTATGGAATACAGTGCAAGAATCTAGGAATTTTTAAATTTTTTATTGACCTGTTTCGGCAGAGTTTATGGCAACAAGGTTTGAAGTCAGTTTTTAAAAATCTTGGTCTCGCAACTATTCTAAAAGTTCCTTGAAATGTGAAAATGCAGCCAAAGAAAAAGAAAGACCACAAAAAAACAAAAGCTTCATTAAAATTTGAAAAAAAAAAAAAAAAAATCAGTCAAAGGAAATTAAAAAAGCCATTAAATAACATTAATTCCAAAACACATACAGTTTTTTTAATAAACTAGATGCTATTCACTGCAACACATAATCTCGTTGCAGTTTAAAGACTCGCATAATGTTTTAGCTGCAAAATTTTTGCGAACTAATAAAAGAAATGTTTTATAGTGTCGTTATGCTTTAGCTTTTAAATTGAAATGTAATAAAAGTTTCATACCTTCATTCACCAAACATAATTCACACAAAGGGCTATGGCAGAAAACATCATCTCGAAGATATTGTTCACGAATAATAGTCTCAGTTCTGCCTTTTATTTTCACACGCTTTAGTACTTTAGTTAACATAATTAAAAGAATGGACTAAAAATGGGTGGAAAAGTATTTTACGAACAGCAATTTCAGCTCAAATAAATCTGTCATGTTATAAAATGTATGCACAATATAGACATTGAACTTTTACAACCACGAACTTTGTTAAAATTTGAAAACATTACGTTACACTATACTCAGCGTTACAGAGCCGACGAAGAAAAAGGATCAGAGGTATAAGCACTGGGCTTCTCTTCCTCGTTACTCATAAAAGGGGAGAAATGATGTGTCAAAAATTACACAAGACATCGAAAACCAACATGTGACACGAAAACACGAAAATAAGAAACATAAATTTGCAATACCAATCGGACGCACTATATTCGGACGCACTATAAACGGATATTTGTATGCAACAATAGAGTACATAAATTTAAATTTCTTTACTCTATGCATACAACAGAGGGACTGCGAACAAACCGACATGCCTCATCAGGAAAAAAACACAGTAAATACAAAACAGCATGAACAAAAGGAGAAAATAACAACCAACGATGGGAATTGAACCCACTACCTCCTTTAATGCACTTTGACAGTTGTGAGAGCAAGCGCTTTCAGCCACTCGACTACGAAAGCCCCATCATCTCAAGAATAATTTTTATAATTTTTTTTCCTTCAGGAATAGTGCATATTAGATAGACTATTACACCTATTGTTTGGATAAGATTAAATATTTGTATTAGAGAAAAATATCTTCACGGAGAGTACATTAAGGTACTTTAAAAAGGAAGATTTATGATTGCTTACACCTCTTTCATCGTATCTGAAAACGTCATTAAGTTCGTATGAATTATCTACGTTTTCAGAATTTTCTGAGGGCGGCTGGAATTCATAGGCGGCTGGTGCACCAAAAAAGTGTGTGTGTGGGAGGGGGAGGGGGGGGGGGGGCAAAAGAAGTATGTGAGGTTGGGGGCGTGGTTCCTGAAAGTGTTTTTTTCTTTTTTTTTTTGCAAAATTGGGCTAGATTAAAGGCTGTTAACATTACTGTCTGAGTCAGTTTTTGAAGAGGATTATATTTGCACTAAATGTGCTGAACTCTCAGACTTAAGACTTAAGCTGCTAGTTTTGGAAGCCCAGTTAGCATTAGGGTGTAAGCCAGTTGTAGAGGGTATAAATGTTTCAGAGATTCAGGGGGAAGTTTCAAATGAGGAGTTAGATTGGGAAACTAAGGGTGTAATTTTGGGGGACTCTATGGTAAGGGAGGTGGGTAACACAGTTGGGAGAGTAAAGCGTAAGGTGGCTAGGTGTTGTTTACCAGGGGCTCGGGTAAAAGACGTTAATATGGTTGCTGAAAAGAAGGGAGTATTGAATAAGGAGGACATGGTTACTTTGTGGGTGGGAACAAATGATGTAGGCCACAGTAAAAATGAGGAGTTTTCTAGGGAATGGGAATCCCTGTTGGATAAAGCAACCAGCTTTTCGACGAATGTCCAAGTGGTTGGTTTGCTTCCCAGGTATGGAGTGCATAGGAGCTGGCTAAATCAACGTGCGAGGTGTATGAACTTGCTACTGAAGTCAATTTGCGAAAAGCGCAGTATCAGGTTCATTGATGTATGGAGTCATTGTAAACGGGATTGGATTGCTAGGGATGGCCTGCATCTGAGCTCTACAGGGGTCAAAATGGTTAGTGGATTAATTTTAAGGGCTTCGGAGTCAAAAAACTAAGTTGGAATGGGGGGCATGGTTCAAGCACCAGGTATCGAGAGAACGAAATGTTTTTGGGTATTGCTAGAAATGGAAATAAAGTGACAAACAAGAGTAGTAATGTTAACAATTGTAATTTAGGAAATTTCAGGGTGTTAAATAAAAGCAACTTAGGCATGCTTAAAGTTTTCTATACCAATGCTCGCAGTATTAGGAACAAGATGGATGAATTGAAAAGCATAGTTATGGATGAGAAGTTGGATGTTATCGGAATTACAGAGACATGGGCTACCGAATCTGATGCAGAGTTATTACATATTGCTGGGTATAATTTATTCAGACAGGATAGAGTAGGTAAAAGAGGTGGTGGGGTTTTATTTTATGTTAGAGACAATTTTATTTGCAACGAATTGGTCATAAATGATAAGCCTACTGATATTGATATGGTTTGGCTGGAGTTGATGAGCAGTAAGGGCATAAAGCTACGCTTTGGAAACATTTATAGGCCACCTAATTCAAACCAGGGACAAGATGAACAGATGTACCGTATTATTAGTGACATGTCCAGTAAGGGATCCGTTATCATAATGGGGGATTTCAATTTTCCGGGTATTGATTGGAATAATTTTTATCCTGGTAATGGCAAAGAAGAGGAATTTTTAAAAGTTATTGGTGACTGTTTCTTAGATCAAGTTCTAACTCAGGGAACTCGAGAGGAGGCCATTTTGGATCTAGTTTTTTGTGACATAGGTAGTTTTGTTCAGGGGTTGAGTGTAGGGGAGCATATTGGAGTTAGTGATCATAACAGCATTAGGTTCCGGGTTAAATTTGAAGTGTGCAAAGATGATAATTTTAGGTTTGTGCCCAATTTCAGAAACACCGATTTTGTTGCACTTAGGCAGAGCTTGAAAGAGGTTTTTTCGTCAGGGTTGGAAAATAGCGACGTAGATCAGCAGTGGACGGAATTTAAGGATAAACTTGCTAAAACCGTTGGGGACTATGTTCCATTTAGGAGAAAAGGTGTTAGTACCAAAATTTGGCCCATGTGGTTCTCCAGGGAGACTAAAGAAGCTCTTAATTATAAGCAAGCCACTTTTCGTAAGTTTAAAGAAACTGGTCAGAGTGCGGAGAGGCTCCAGTATGGTAAGGCAAGGCGAAATTTTAAGTATTTGGTACGGATTCAGAAAAGGGAATTGGAGCAAAGGCTGGCAGATGACATTGATGGGAACCCTAAGAGGTTTTTTGCTTACGCTAATTCTGGGAAAGCTCGAAACAGTCAAATTGGGCCTTTGGTTGATGAGCATGGAAATTTAATCCAAAACGATAGGGATATTGCAAATGTTCTAAATAACTTTTTTTCCAGTGTGTTTAACGATAACTGTATCTCAACAGTTGACACTAACAAGACACAAGCTATTATACAGCTTGAGGATTTTGTATTTTCCAGGGAGGAGGTTTTATTTCATTTGAGAAAGATTAAAGCAACTAAAGCTCCGGGACCAGATAATATTTATCCAAAAATTTTAGTTGAATGTGCAGAGGAATTAGTGGATGTTATTTTGAATATTTTCAATGCTTCTTATATCTCGGGGACGGTGCCAGAGGACTGGAAGCTGGCTAACATAACGCCACTCTTCAAGAAGGGGTCTAAAGGTATTGCTGGGAATTATAGACCTGTAAGTTTGACTTCGGTGATTTGTAAGATTTTCGAAACTTTGATCAAAATTAAGATCATGATGTTCTTAGAGACTAATAGTCTGTTGACTAGTTTGCAGTATGGTTTCAGGAAAGGTAAATCCTGTACTACTAATTTATTGCATTTCTACGACTAGGTTACCTCAGCTTTAGATAACAAAAAATGTGTGGATGTTGTTTATATTGATTTTCAAAAAGCTTTTGACAAGGTACCGCATGTTGCTCTTCTCAGCAAGTTAGCTGACATTGGAATAGGAGGAAAAACTTTACTTTGGGTTAGAAATTGGCTTACTGGTAGGAAGCAAAGAGTAGTTGTGAGAGGAAATCATTCTAATTGGAGTGATGTTTTAAGTGGGGTTCCTCAGGGATCAGTTTTAGGGCCTCTTTTGTTTATTATATTTATGAATGACATCAATGAAAATATTTCTGGAAGCATGAATTGTTTTGCTGACGATGTAAAAGTTATGGGGATTGTCGAAAATGAAGAACAAGTAAAACAGCTGCAAGAGAATTTAGATCATATTACTAAGTGGGCAGATAAATGGGGTATGGCAGTTAATGTAGGGAAATGTCAAGTGCTACACTTAGGTCATGGAAATAAGCGTATGAGATATCGTTTACAGGGTTCAGTCATAAATCAGGCAGAAAATGTTATGGATCTGGGTGTCTTTATAAATCAGGACTTCAAGTTTAGTCAACAGTGCAGTATTGCTAGTAACAAAGCCAACAAAATGCTTGGGTTCATCAATAGATCTATTTCAAACAAATCTAAGAAAGTTCTTCTGCCTTTATATAGGAGTTTAGTAAGACCTCATTTGGAGTATGCTGTTCAGTTTTGGTCGCCTTATCTGAAGAAAGATATTTTTGTATTGGAAAGGGTTCAAAGAAGGGTAACTAAATTAGTAAGGGGACTCTCAGATTTAGATTATGATACCAGACTTAATAGGCTTAACATGTATAGCCTGGAGCAAAGGAGAGTCAGAGGGGACATGATTCAGTTATTTAAATTTATCAAAATGAAAGATGTAAATGGATTAAATTTTTGCGGGGAAAGCAGGACAAGGGGTCATTGTTTTAAGCTATTTAAATCTCAGGCTAACTTGGAAATCAGGAAAAACTACTACTTTAGCAGGGTCGTGGGCACTTGGAATAGCTTACCGGAAGAGGCGGTAATGAGCAAGGGAGTGGATAGCTTTAAGAGGGCCATTGATCTTCATTGGGGACTAATTAATTGACTAGGACCAGCCTAGCTGGGCCCAG
This sequence comes from Uloborus diversus, assembly GCF_026930045.1. Classification (NCBI taxonomy): domain Eukaryota; kingdom Metazoa; phylum Arthropoda; class Arachnida; order Araneae; family Uloboridae; genus Uloborus; species Uloborus diversus. Next base: position 165,020,611 of record NC_072734.1, on the reverse strand, counting down.
TTCCTGTTGCTGGTCGTCACATTTGTATTTGTATTTGTATTTGTATTACAGATTCTACCTCCAAAAAATGTGGAATATGGCCTCAAAAATCGGAACGGATGGCCAACGTAGACTTTTTTTCTTACAATTCAAAGTTTTATTTTTATGAAATAAGATGAGAAGTGTCCTTTGAATTTGGAATTTTTAGTTTTTTTTTTCTTTTGTGAAATATACAGTTGGCTCTCTGTTTAACGACTTTCAAGGGACCACAAAAAATCGTCCATAAGTAAAAAGCGTCCTTAAATAGAATGCTTTTAACACTACAGTGGACCATCTGGGACCGTGAAAAGCCGTCTTTAAATAGAGAAAGTCGTTAAATAGAGCGTCGTTAAACAGAGTGCCGACTAGGGGGCAATGCCCCTTTTGTTTTGAAAGTGATGGGGCATTCGCCCCTTCCCTCGTACGAGCCGCCTATGCTTTCCAGGTACTGCAATAGAATAATTACAAATCTGATATTTGCTGATTAGTTTTAGGCGGTATAGATTCCTCATCATTATCTTCATCAGAATCTGCACAGGCTAACTCTCCACGAACAGCTTTCATAATCACTCCGTAGAGCAAAGATTCACTCGCAGTTACATTTTCCTTAATATTCAAGTGATCTGTTCTTTATTCCCGTGCAATCTACATCAAACATGATAAGTTTCTCGAAGATTAGCCAGCGATGAAATTTTAGGTCGTCAACCACTGCAAAAAATAGCCCTATCGGTTATTTTTCATGCAATATTTCAACACTGCGCATTAAGAAGCACTATTGTAAATAAATTATCTCATTCATACAAACTGATAAGCATATTTTTTTGTTATTTTGACTGCATTTTCACGCATGAAATGAAAACGAAACTTTTGTAAAAACTTCGATTTAAAAAGAGCACATTTGAGATATAGAGACAACTTTGTATTGAAAACACTAAATTATTTTGGGACTGAATGAAAACTTCCGAGATAAAGAAATATTTGAATTATAAGACTACGAGTTATCAAGAGTGGACTGTATGATACCTAGAACTATAAAGTTAAAGGACATTCTGTTTCAAGACGTGTATAGCATCCTTATCATTGCATGACGTCGCTACGGAGGGGGGGGGGGGGCGGTCCGCCGCCGGTTTCACCCGTCTGAGGAGGGACACCCAAAGTGGAAGTGCAAGTTTTTGAAAAATATGAAGCAAAAATTCATTTTTAAGACATTACAAATTTGAAAATTCATATTTTCAATTCTTAGACCTAGAATAGTGACTTCCTCTCTTGTATCAAAAAACTGAACCCTATTATGTTTCCCTCTGTTTGAGATACGTTTACAATAATTAAGGGACCATCGATTTCATGCACTTCCTCCCTTTTTTGATTCCTCGACGGCCAGCATGTATGTGTCTAGGGTAAGCTATAGTTTTGATTTGCCTTCTGCACATTAGCGCACTTAAAATTTCGCTACAACACAAATGTTAGTTGTTTCTGAAAACTGAATGAATAATTAGCTTAACTAGAATGCATGCTTACTAGAAGATTAAAACAGAGGCACAGGGGTGAACTGAGTCCCGCAAGAGAGGGCGCAAAAAAAAAAAAAAAAAAAAAAAAAAAAAAGATAAATAATAAATTACTTTTAAATGAAAAAAAAACCGCCTTCAAAAAACACAAAGGAACTAAAAAACAAAAAATAACCGATTACACTTACACATACTATTTCCTACTCACACCCAGAAATGAAATTTATTTTGCAATTCCAGTACAAAAATCAATTAAACTAATCATCCAATTATAAAATAAATACTGATTTCAATTACTATACGATGAATTATTTTAAATACCTAACTAATTACATACGATCTCGTAATTTTTAATAACCTTTTGAAGTCGGGGCCTCCTATAAACTACTACCTAACGTAACTGACAACCCACTGATCCTGAATTAAACACTTAATTTAACTGAACACGAAATAAGTTTTTAAAAATAAACCTACTCAGATACGTTAGGTAGTTGTTAATAGGAGGCCCTTACTTCAAAAGGTTATTAAAAATTAAGAGATCGTATATAATTAGTTAGGTATTTAAAATAATTCATCGTATAGTAATTAAAATCAGTATTTATTTTATAATTGGGTGATTAGTTTAATTGATTTTTGTACTGGAATTGTAAAATAAATTTCATTTCTGGGTGTGAGTAGGAAATAGTATGTAAGTGTAATCGGTTATTTTTTGTTTCTTTAGTTCCTTTGTGTTTTTTGAAGGCGTTTTTTTTTTAATTTAAAAGTAATTTATTTTTTGCTTTTCAGTGGTGCAAATATAAAATAAGTTCGTAGGATAGAGTATGTGGTGCATGACGCTGAGGCCTTTCTTACGCGCAAGTCGAGTACGAAAACGTCGAACACATGAGTCTGAAAACAACTAAGATGAGCACAATAGAGAAAGAAATAGACCACAGCGTCTCAGAGACTTCCGACGACTGTGAAGAAAGGCTTTTTCAAACGCGCAACTAATGCACAAAAAATGTTGTCTTCATAATTAGTTCGACTTTATCAAAGTTTGCTTTCCGAAAGCAAATGCACGAGTCACTAAAAAAACAGCAGAAATTGCCTTAAGTTAAAAATTGTAAAGTTGTAAATTATATTTCACAATAATGCGTATCACACAACCCTCGATAAAGCTGTCATAGATTTAGGAAAATAGAACTTTGCAAAAGGACGAGTATATGTAGCTCTCAGCATAGTCAAGACTTGAAGTAATAGCTCGATCTGATTTAGAACCCTTTAAACTTTTAACTAAACCTCACGGTGAACGAGCATTAGCAGAAATGCAACAATTGATAGATCTCATTTCTAATGAAAAATATAGACTGGATTCAGTATTTAGTTAGAACCATTTAAATGTTTACGGTGTCCAAAGCTACAAATAAACTGTAAATTGCAAGTCGTAAAATTGTAAATTATAAATTGTAACATGGTAATTTGTAAAATTGTAATTTATGTTTCACAAGAATGTTCAAGTTTACGTGTCATGTAACTCGTGATAAAAGTCGCATGGTTCTTCAAATGCCCCCATTATAGATGAAGGTAAAAAATTCCATTGGAATGAATTTTACGTTTGCTGCAGAGAATCCTTGATTCAAAATGTTCATTATGATTACTCTTAATAATAATGTTTTTTAATACTTTAAGTAATTAAAAGCTTTCTTAAGTTTAATACTTTCTTCCGTTTCAAACATTAAAAAAAAATCCTAATCGATACAGGCAGGGGCGTGCGCAGAAATTTTGGGGCCAGTCACAAATGACATTTCCGGGCCCCTCTCCATATTGTTTTTACCCCTATAGTTCACCCCAATTTTTTAAAATATTGGGCCCCCTTCATTCTCAGGCCCAGGTCAACAGGTGTTCTGTCTCACCCCTCCAATGTGCACGCCCCTGGGTACAGGCGTCTTCGAGTATTTACAGAACATTGTCTAACTAATCTGACGAGTTCAGAACCTCCTCCTTTTTTTGAAGCCTGCTGATTAGAAAAACCCTAATTTCAAGTTAAACTGGCAGCATTGAAATAGTAAATCTAGAATACTGGTCAAACTTGAGAAATCAGACACCAGTTACAAAATATTATTAAAGAATTTAAGATAAATCATCGGGGGAGGGAGTGTTCTGTATTCAATTCCCCTTGGATTGAACACTAAATATGTTTAAAAACTGAATTATCAAAAAAAAAAAAGTGAATAAATTAAGTTATTATAGTTAAAAATAGTATTAAGGTAAGCTATTAAAGTAGCAAAATATGTTTAATTTACTGCTTTGCTACATAGTAAAACATTGGTAACACCTATAAGTAAAAAGTAACAGGGCGGCGAAAATTAATCATCCATATACCGCGAGAATTCCCGTTCAAGACAAGGCAAAACCTTTGCTGAGATAATACACTAGTCACGGAAATACCACGTGACTTGTGACGTAATCCACCCGCTGACGTAAGCTGGATGTATCCACAGCGTGTGAAATTCAAAGTTTCTTGGGTTTCTCCGAGACCCCTTATCAGATTCAGACCAAATTACAATGGAACCATCTGGGAAGTATACCCTTCCAAACAAAAAAAGAATTTTTCAAATTGGTCCAGTAGTTTTGGAATAATCCGAAAACACACGTAAAAAGCCGCATGACGAAATCATAACCTCCTTTTTTGAAGTCGTTTAAAAAATAAAAAATATATAAAAAAGTGGTTAGGCTTGAGGGCGCATAGGCGGAAGGGTGCATCCACCAGCGGGCCGGCGGGCCAGTCCGCCCCTGTTTTAAAACCATCTTTTTTTTTTTTTTTTTTTTTGCGTTTATAAAGGGGGGAAGGTGTGAGACCACAAATTACCACCCCAGGTGTCAGCCATGCTAGGTACGCCACCGCTTTACTGCAATGAGTTTGGACATACTCAAATGAAGCAGTGTTACCGCTTCTAAGCTAGGGCTAATGCAGAGATGTCCAGATGACCGCACTGATGACACTTGCCTCTCGGTTATTCCCTATTCCAGTCTGCACAGTATAGGACCCAATCCGGAATGATCAACACCGCGACCTCTCCGAATTTCGGAATTTCCAGATATTGGATTCTGGCTCAAAAAATAGTGAGAACTCTCCTGTCGTGCGGTATTTGTCACGTTTTTCCTGGTTCCGCTAATGTTCGCACTAAATTTCTTTTATTTTCTGATCAATCTGAATGAAAGTACACTTCATCATGCTAAAAAAAAGTCGGAGATAATTTACAGCGGTGCATTTAAGTTATTATTCAATGTGCCCGATCGGTACAATAAATAAATCAGCTTTTGACTGAAAATAATTTTTTTACTTTGGTTCCATAGGCTTTGTATTTAATACTTATGAGGAGGAAAAAAATAATTATCATTACCTGAAAGTGGATGTTATCAGTGGCAGATCCAGACTATGGGTTTGGGACGGGAACTTTTTAGAAACTACGTTTATGAGTCATTTTCCAGGAAATGTAACTTTTTATCGCAAATATTTTTCAATTTCCAAACCTTTTGTTTTCTTTTTATTTTTTTATTCTTACATGAAAGTGTTACCCACTAGAAATAACCATAAACAATGGCCCAGCTAAGTTCCAATTATTTTACTCAGCAAAAAAATGTCTTGTTCACGGGGGAGAAAAAAAGAAAAAAAATTCAATGTTTAAAAATCGAGGCCAATTTAATATCAAAGTAGTAATTTTGTTAGTTGCGCAGTGAGTCATTTTAATGATTGAGTGGGAATCTAATATTAAGCTCTCTTAAATAAAGTACGGCTTAATTAGTAGTTATCCTTTTAGTTCAAGTGTTTTAAAAAATAGTATTTAGCAGGGCCCGATTAAGGTACCGAAGGGCCCTAGACCAAATACTTTTTTGGGGCTCCCTGTATTAAAAATCTATCCCTTTAGCCATCAGATAAAGCAATTTTCGTCATAAACTGAAGTAGTTTCAGCCATTTGGAGGCCCCGAATACCGGGGGCCCTAGGCCATGGCCTAGTTGGCCTATTCAGTAATCATGCCCCGGTATTTAGTAAATTTGAGAATATACTAGCAATTTATACTTTTGGTAGAATGCTTAAGATTGATATATTTCCCCTTCATCAGTTATTTTCACCTCAGAATAATGACATTGATAAGGTCTGTCACGGACGTGAGGAATTTTCCATTAATAGAGGCCTAACGGATAATTTTTCAGAGAATTTTTTTTTTCTTCGTTGCTACAATCTGCGCTTGTTAAGCATATGAAAACATGCTCACTTCTTTTTTTACATTAATTTACATCCCTGAAATTCAAGTTTTCGGAGGTGAGAAGTCACAATACCCACACTTAGTTTTTAAAGCAAAATCCATCTTTTTGTTTTCCGACAAAAATCTCCCAACTTCTTTATGGCTGAAAATAAACAAAGGGGCTGGCTCCCTTGTATCATGGAAAATAAAATTTGATGTCATTACTGTCGCGTGTTAATGAGGAATGGCATTTTGTGTTTAGGTAATGAAGGTGAGAATTTATTGTGTGACATGACTCCTTATTCTACTAAAACAAACTAAAACACAATATTGAAAAATTAAATATACTTTAACAATTAGTATTGAGACACTTGTGAAAGGAATAATAAAAAAATAAGTATATACATTTAATTAAACAAGTTATTAAGCAACATAAACAGCCACACAAGGTGTGACATGCCACGGAGGTGAGAATTCACATGTTATGAACCAAAAATATACTATAATAAAAATTATTATTAAAAAATTGTTGGCAGGTTTAAATAGATATATTTTTGAAAAAATTAAAAAGCATTGTTAAATGAATTGTTTCTTAAAGTTTTTTCTGTAAAGGCGTGTGACAGAAAAGTTCCACTTTTAGAAGAATACCCGTATCGGGTGTTGTTATGTGAAATTACAGTAGAACCTTATTTATCCGACTCTGGTTCTATTGCATTAACTGTTAGTTATTTTTTCTTTATTTTTGTAAATGTATGAATTGTGTTTTTTGTGCACATATTTTACTGATGCTTTTGAACAAAAATTTGAAAATTAATACCCTTTCGAAAAAGAAAGAAAAAAAAACATTGTTATAACTAGAACTGAAAGATGAATCCCTGTCTTTGGCTAAAGAAAGAACTTCATTAATATTTTATTATAAATTGCTAATGTTCTTGATTTTACCTATTTTCTATGAGACAGTTGGGGAGGGGGGCATCCTTAAAATTCGTCAGAGGCGCTAGACCCCATGGGTACGCCACTGGTAGAAACTACGATTTTTTCGTACAGGTGGCAGCTGAGTATATTACACATAGTACTGCTTTAGCCATGGCTTAGGAGTGGTAACTTACTGTTTTATACCCAAGATTTGCCTTCAGTTTGCGAATTGAATCGCCTCACGTTTGCGGACTGCCGCTGGTGCTATAAATTTACTTTATCAACCAGTTTGCTGGCGCTGTAAGCTTCATTGCGATGACATCTGCAGCCAGCTTGGTTATTCCCTGTTCCAGACTAACGAGCCCATAACAAGGACGAAACTACATTCGCTGGATGGGATAACCGGGCTGCCGGTATTTTGCACACTCAAATGATTTTATGAAAGCACTCTGATAATATTTTAATAAAAAACTATAAATAAGTAAGTAAATAATAATAATAAAATCTCCCGAAAAAAATATATATGTTTAGAATATCCGTGAAAGAACACTCATAGAATGAAACACATAATAAGCACAATAATAATAAACTAAAATCCTTAACATTATCCATTGTTCTTTTGAATAGAGAAATGTAAAACCCACCATATTCTTTTCCCACTACCTTACCTTACTGTAGCGATGTAGTCATTTTCCAAAATCTCCAAAAAGGGACTTCTTGGGGGCCAAAATCTTCGGCGTACCTGGCATGGTGACACCCGAGGTGATAATTTGTGGTGTCACCCCTCCCCCCCCACCTTACAGACGCAAAGGGAAAAAAAATGTAAACATGAAATTTATGCAATTTTTAGTAGCTACTTTATTTGTGTTATAATGAAATTTTACTTGGGCTAATGTACAAAAAACAAATAAAAATAGGGGTCCGGGGGTTTCCCAACCGGAAAAATTTCAAGTTTGTAGTCTTAAAAATGCATTTTAGCTTCATATTTTTCTAAAACTTGGAATTCCGTTTAAAGTCTTACGCCCTAGACGGGTGAAATCCGGGGCGGACCGCTTCCCCGCCCCCGCCGTATGGTGACGCCACTGTATATATATATATATATATATATATATATATATATATATATATATATATATATATATATATATATATATATATATATATATATATATATATATATATATATATATGCAGTATTAATATGTGAAAACGAATACTAGTTTCAATGGTCTTGGAGCATTACACGATTTTCTTATGTAAGAACTCATATTATACGTATACATAAGTTTATTATTCCTGAAAAATTGCTTTACGAATAATCACATTACACGATACCTCCCTTCAGTTATTAATCAATAATAACCATTTGGAACTTTTAACAAAAGCTTCTGATTGAATTTATAATTAGACATATTTTACCCTCAGAGTGAAATTCCTCCGGTAGCGAGAAAAATATGAAAAACTCTCAGTCTTCAGAAAGTCTATCTAATTTATGCATTTCTCAATTAATTAGTTTCGAGAATGAAATACTTCTCAATATTGCTTTTAACATATCATCTCATTGACAGGTTCAACGTTCAGTAATTACACGAGGCTTCACTCTCCACAACTAACGCATCAAATTTCGGTGCTCGCCAAGTTAAATTATTGGCATCTTTTGCAGGGAAAGATTCTGGGTGCAAATAGTGGATGCATGAGAGTAGCTAATCATGTTTATAGTTGACTAGAATGGGTCTTCGGAGATTTGGTAACTCGTTAGGGCGTAAGTGTGCTCTTGTATGAGAAAAGTTGCTTTAAGCTTTTATGGCGATTGTTTTTCCTATGTCATGGTTGATGTTTACATTAAGCTAAGAGATTAATAGATACCATCTTCCTCAACGTAAAATAGATTCTAACCAAATGAAATATATAAATCTTATTTTCCCACTTTTACTGCCATAGTTTTCGTTACGTGCTCAGTTTTGTTCATAAAAGTAAAGTTTCGTTATTTAAGTTGATATGTACACATCTTTAAATGACTAGTTGGAATGTTACAGTTTTAGAAGTTTTTTTTTTTTTTATACCGTAAGAAATTATTTATATGTCCTGCCGCAGGAAGGTAATGTATAGAATCTACAGAAATGGGTTTTTGAGATCCTCATATAAATAATAGCCGATGATCGAACAACCCGCGTGTTTCAACAATGAAACTCGCGTAACGGCATGATAATTTGATAATGTGCTTTGGTAATGTTTAACATGCAGGGAAAGGCTTTATTGCGACAAGGCTCAACACGATCCGGCAACTTAACTGTTTTACTGATAAGATTGCGTCATTTCAGAGGAATGAAGAAACGAAAAACTGGTCAACAATGAACGCTACCTACTAGAGTTTAGGGTTCATTCACTGGAGTTAGGGTAACAATTTTAAATCTCAAACTATCACCAAACAGGGAATTGCTTTGTTAAAATGTAGAAGTAATTTTCACCCGTCATACCTTGATGGGCGACTTTCTAGTATTTGAAGAAACGCGTTTTGGATAAGTGGTAACAATAGGAAAATGCTGGAATTTAACATCTTTTTCGTGCTTTACTTTCTGCAGAAACCAAATAAGCAAGCTTGTGCAATTAAGCTAAAGTACAATAGATGATAAAAAAGCAAAAAAAAATAATTTGAACTTTGACATCTTGAATTCAAATTATGTTTTCCGCAATCACGAGTATGTGTGTATGTAGGCGTGAGTGTTTGTGTGTGTGTGGGAAGGGGGGGTATGTTTGTTTGTGTATGGGGGTACGTGTATATGTGTATAGGCATGTGTTTGTGTGTGTGTGGGGGGGGGGTTGTTTATGTGTAGTAGATGTTTGTATGTGAAGGTGGTGTGTTTGTTTGTGTGTATGTGTTTGTTAGTGTGCTTGTATGTGTGAATAGATGTGTGCGTGCGTATGTGTGTATAGGTGTGTGTGCGTGTATGTGTGTAGTTGTGTATGTATGCGCGTGTGTGTGAGATATGGATGCAACCTGGAGACGGTTTTCGCTAGAGGAGCAGCATCGTGAGGCGGCCGGCCGGCGGTAGTGCTGCAGAAGGAGGCGGGGGGAAAATAAAATCATAGGACATCAAAACAGTCAAGTGAGTACCCAATAAGCAATCATGATTGCTCAAAAAAGGAAAAAAAAAAGAGATACTGTGTTTCAGCTACCGGAAGTATATGACAGCTGGGGAGTTGTGGTTACGAAGGGCACACTCAACATCGGGAGAAAACTTTCTTCTCATTCACTCCTTCAGAAAATATTTAAGCCATTTTCTTGATGGGTCCCTCAACCCTGCTTTTCTCGAAAAAAGATGCACAGAATAACGCTACCTTGTTAGTATGCTTCCAAGGGCAAACTTTTCAAATATGTTTTTATGAAAACCACCTTTATTGAGATTTAATTGAACGCTTTGTATTAACAACGCTTCAATGTCACCCCTCGAAAACCTTTTGGTTGAAATGTGGTTTGAAATATAATCGTTCATGCTAACAAATTTGTCTTGAGGAAAAAAATAGTGACTTCTAGGAATAGTAAATGGTTATCAACAACGTTTTGACGCACAAAACTAGCAGATTACTGCACACACGTGTTTCAAGGTTTCACCTCATTTTCAATCAAATAGAGAACTTTTTGATGACCGGTAAAAGATGTTCGGCTTTTTGAAAAAGTTTATTACTTTTGTTTTCGGAATTTTGTGCTCTGTAGTTAAACACTCTATATTGTTGAAATTCAGTTTAGCCATTTCCGGTTAGTCTAAAAATGTTATTTTACACTTTTTTCCCTAGATTTTTAAAATTACGCTAAATATCATACCAAAAGAATAATAAAATATCGCAATGCTTTAGAAATTGTACCGTAGTACATGAAACAAACGTAAAGGAAACAAAAAGAAAAAACAATCTATGTGGTAAGAAATATGCACAGTTATGAATGAATAAAAAAATAGATAAACAAAACACGTCATTTTTAATCAGACAAAATGTAAACGAAAACCATGCTCTGAATGAATTCAATTAAATATGTTTTGTAACCGAGAATTTAAAAAAGTATTTTATTTATTTATTTTGTGTTTTGCTAAAAAAGCTTTGTCAAAAAAAAAAAAAAAAAAAAAAAAAAAAATAATAATAATAATAATAATAATAATAAAAAGGTAATGGAATCTATGTTTCGTCGGGAAGCCACCAAATTGCTGTAAATAATCACTTAATTATGCCTTGGAAAAGTATTTCGTTATGAAAAACGACTAGCCACCAAAAAGATAAAAGAGTAAAAAGTCATTTTGGATGATACGAAAAGAAGGTGCACAACTAGAAGTTATAGCATAGGCCCTACACATGAAATTAGTACCTTTCTGCGACTAAGCTTTCATGGCCTTTTGCGATATACACACACAAACGCACTTACCTAAGTCAGGAAGAAATTCATTAAAGTAAACCCGGAGATGGTCAAATACTAATTTTGGTTGGGCTGCCCAAAATATAGCATACCAATTATATTAATTCTTGTTTATGAAAAATTTGCCGAAATAATTTATAATAATATAAATAAATAAGGAACATTTATTGTAAAATTTAGGAAAATACACGGGGAAAAGTGCCTCTCCCTTAACCCCGCTGCCCAGTGCTATAGCCCAGTAAGCACATACGTAAATATGGTACTGGTTGGGCGTAGGTTTGCAAGTACAGAGCTACACAATACACGCTGACGTCATGAAAAAAACTAGTCACAAATGAATAATAATAAGCGATAAATATGAAAATTTTTTGTTGAAATTTCAATGGAAAAGTTTTCATGAAAACAATTCTTTTAATTCTTGCATAGATTTAGAAGTATGAAGAAGTTAGAAGCATAACAAACTTCCTCTTTTTTTTAAAGCTTTTCATGCGTAAGAAAAATAAAAGGCAAGGCTTTTGTTACCCTTGAAATAAAAGATTTTTAAAGTTCTTTCCTTGTAAAAATTCTGCAAAAGTTTTGAAAAAGAATTATATGAAAAAAGAGAAAAAAACGAAAAAACAAAATTCAATAACATCTTATACCGCTAAAACTGAATCTGAGTTCAAAATCCAATATAAGTTTCATACTCATACTTCCCATCTGGCTAGCATTTTCACAGATACTTTTTATATTTGATATAAAGTTGAATTTTTCCAAAATCCCGTGCATAGTTTGGATAGTTCAGAATCTTTGTGGAAGCTTACGCTGGGGATTGTATTTTTAAGTCAGCCGAAACAAAAACTGACAGCCTTAAAGACAAAAAGTATCAACAATTTAATATTTTTTTCTATATTGATCCAACTACAGGAAAATGCATATCATATAAATAGTCTTCAAATCGCCTTTCACCCAGTTATTCTCCAACACATTAAATAAATTTTGGCATTCTAAATCTTAACAATAATGAAAAGCAATTTTTACTTTCTTCTATATCTAATATACAGGGTGATTCTGAATTCATCATCAATATTTGGTGGGGAGGTAGGGAATAGGAAAAGAACACTATTTCACATAGGAAAGCATGGGCGCAGACGTCATGTAGTAGGGCAATATGAATCCGGTTAAATGATGGAAAGAAAACATAACAAGAAAGTGGTAAGAGAAAAAACATTTATTTGTGCATCTTTTGTACAGACTTACAAGAGGTGCTCGAAATTCAGACCATTTGCTAGATTACATGCCTCACAACGACGTTGCATGGACAACCGAACTTTCTGGAATATGCCTGGCGTTTCCCGGATGTTTGCGGCGGCAACCGATATGCGTGCTACAAGGTCCATATCACTGGCAACAGGGGTCTCGTACACCATGGTTTTCATGGCACCCCATACAAAGAAGTCTATTGGAGATAAATCCGGTGACCGTGGTGGCCAACAAACCGGTCCACCGCGACCAATCCATTGAGCTCCAAATTTTCTGGTCAGGTAACAACGCACATCATTTGCGAAATGTGCTGGAGCGCCGTCATGCTGGAACCACATTCGCCGGAGAATAACAGCAGGAACCTCGTTCATAAGACCCGGTAACACAGTCTGAAGAAATATGAGGTAGTTTGCGCAATCTAAACGGGATGGTAGTAAATACGGTCCCAGCAAACAGTCGCCGACGATCCCAGTCCACACATTGACGGCAAAGCGTTGTTGCGCAGCTCGATCTCTCGTACCGTGTGGATTCTGATTAGCCCACACATGCGAATTGTGTGTGTTGAAGACACCTTCACGAGTGAAGGACGCTTCATCTGTGAAAAGAACATACGTTGGGAAATTGGGATCAACGGCTGTTCTCTGCATGAACCACTGACAAAAAGTAACACGCTTGGGATAGTCCTCTGCTTCCAGTAACTGCACTGTGTGCAAATGAAAAGGATGTAAACGTTCCTCGTGTAGTATCCGCCACACTGACGATTGTGAAACTCCAAACTGGCGAGCAATACCTCGTGTGCTAGAACTTGGCTGTTCTTCGATAGACTGTAGGACAGCTTCCTCGACTGAAACTGTCCGTGTTGATCGGCGCCTGCCTCGATCAACATTAATACCAGCAAATGATCCAGTTTCGCACAGTTGTCGATGCACACGTGAAAACATTTGATGCTGTGGCACGCGCCGGTTGGGGTAGCGCTCTGCATACATTTGCCTAGCTCTAAGACAGCTTTCTCCTGCGGCACCGTAAGTTAGATGCATATCTGCAAGTTCTTGAAACGTGTACCGGTTCATGTTACTTCTGCGAAGTCACCTTGTCGAATGACGACTGGCTGCACACGGCAGACAGCTATGCGCGTTCATGGGAGATGCGGACACACACCGCCCTCTACACCGTCATGCGTTCGTTTGTGCCCATGCTTTCCTATGTGAAATAGTGTTCTTTTCCTATTCCCTACCTCCCCACCAAATATTGATGATGAATTCAGAATCACCCTGTATAGAAGAAAGTATTGGATTCGTGCAAATTTTCGAATTTCGAAGGATTCGAACGTTTTGAGGTGTGCTGAGTCCATTTCGACTATTTTTGGAAAATGTCTGTCTGTGTGTGTGTGTGTGTGTGTATGTATGTATGTGTGTGTGTGTGTGTATGTATGTGTGTCACGTCTGTGTGTGACCAGTTTTTTGTGGCCGCTCTACAGCAAAAACTACCGCATGAAATCGAACGAAATTTGGTACACATATGTGCCCGTATGTGAACTTGTGCCCATTGGTTTTTGGCGCGAATTCCTCCAAGGGGGGTGGAGCAATGGGACGTTTTTTGAGTTACGCGTGCTTGCTATTCCTCAGGAAGTAACTGGCGGAATCAAACAAAATTTGGTCCATATGTTGCCATTAACAGGAACAGGTGCTGATTCAATTTTGGTGTCAATAACTCAAACGGGGGTTGAGCTATGGAACGTTTTTTTGTCGTCAATTGTGACTGCTGTATCTCAAGAAATAATGAACGGAATGAAAGAAAAATTTATCGGCAAGTAGCCCTTAGTGGGTATAAGAGCTGATTTCATTTTGGTGTCAACAGCTAAAAAGGGGGTACCGCAATCGCCCGTTCTTTTTTTCCATTGTGAGTACCCTATCTCAAGAAGTAATGCTACGTTCTGGTTGAAATTTGGAATATATGTGAATCCATACGTAAACAGGCTTTGGTTCAATTTTGACGCCAATCGCTCCAAGAGGTGTTAATTTTTTTTTTTTTTTTGCGAATAAAAATAGCTTTATTAATGCAACAATAAGAAAGATAAATCGTAATAGATTGTCGTCTGCGTATTTCTCGTGATTTTGATTGTATGGAAATGATCGGAAATATTATCTCAATGATTTAAAATTTTTAACTGTTGCCATTTTATGTTTGTTAACAAATAAAATATTTGTAATTAATTCAAGCAAGTCTTTTAAAATAACTTTCAATTTTCGCTCTTTGCTTTGCTTTTGCAATAATTCAGACATTGGGATGGTCGTCAAGTTTTTGCATGTGTAATTTTGTTTTTGTTGGGAATATTGCTTCCTCGTCAAGCATGGGGAGGGATCAGAAAAAAAAAAAAAAAAAAAAAAATATAGAAGAAAGTTTCGTAATGGCCACAACATACTAGTTTTTTTTGAGTTTCATTTTGTTTGAAAAGAGATTTAAAAACAACACAGGGCTGCATGAAAACAATACAAGAGAAGTAATGGCTAAACTTTATGTATTTTTCGATGCTGATTTCAGCAAAAATAATGAAAAATTTCCATCCCGTCAAGTTTTCTTGAAAGATTCAATTGTTCGTGGATTTTCATGTGAATTTCTAAGGTTGAATCTCTTTCTTTCCTCTATGATCATTCTACAGAGGTAAACCTACAGAATACCCCTCTGTGACACATCCCCGATGTGTAGAGTAACAAAGGGGAACTTCACTAAAGAACCAATTTTAGCATTTGGCTTTTCTCTGCATTTTTGTGAAGCATGGTTTTGAGTTCAAGATGCTGTGAAAATAGTTCAAGATGTTATTAAAATTTGCTAAATGACTTCTGTTACACTTGCGGCGGCGAAAAAGGTGTAATTTAAATTCTTATGAAGAGCAAACAATGAACAAGTTACAAACTATGAAAAACAACTTTATTTTGCGTATTTTGGCCAAAATTTCGTGACCAGGATGAATCTTGGTATCCTCATTAAATCTATGGGCAGTGACAGTTTGGTTAAAACCAATGTGCCAAGAAAACTCTTTTGTGCTTCAGTGTGTCCTTAGACAGTTTGTGGTACATCATAGAGAAAAAAATATACAGAGAGGCCCGTCTATGGTAAAAGTTAGATGAAATTGAAGCCGGAATTATGGGATACAGCGGTGCAATGATAGGCGGGGTTGTGATAACATGATCGCTTCGCGAGAATAGTTTTCACCAATCTCGCAAAGAGACCGAATCAAGTAGCTGGCGGATTGGTTTGCATTTTAATTCATGTTTTAATGCAATTTCAAAAACATGCTTCATAAACTTGCATTAATATCTAAGTTTAAATTAACAACCAATTGAGATTCAGTAATAGAATGTTTTGAATTAAGATGTATCTCAAGATACTTAGCAAAAAGCTAAGGATCTTGGGATACAGCGGTGCAACTTCCGGCGTCAATTTCTTAGTATAGCGGGGCCTTTCTATGTAATTTCTTTACTTTATGTGGTACATTTAGTTCATGGTACATTTAGTTGATGGTACAATTAAAGCCGTAAGAAGCAAATAGATATAAATTAACTTTTTAAAGTTTTGAGTAAAAAGCGTGCAAAGTGGAAACCTTAAGTAGGCTTTCATTGAATTAAAAAAAAAAGTATAGCAACACCTACGAGGGTTGCGATTAACATCTCTTGCTTCACGGTAGAGGATAGTTCAGAGGATAACAACAAGGATTTGAACAAGCTATATCCATATTTTTATTATTGACGCTTGCATCCCATTGCTTCTTAAATTCCTTTTTGTGTAGTTTCCTACTGTAAAATTGGGTTATTTCCTTCAGTCCAAAGTAGTAATTTTTGTCATTGAAATTGAGAGAATAAGCAAAAAAATAACATGGACCCAGAAAACACTTCCATTTTCCCAACAGTTATTTTTTACTTAATATTTTAAAATGTCCGATTTTTCAAACGAGGCGTGGTCTTGATGACGTCACAAATGATGCTCTTTGGCGCATCTTTCTACTGAATTTCCACGTTATGATAATCAAGGAGCGAATTAAAATTGCTCTCTACGCTTGCTATCAACCATATCGTTGCCAATTCGGAACTCCAGCGCTAGAATACGCTACCTTGCGGTGATTTACAAAACTGCCGATGGAACTAAAACATTGCCACGTTTTAGTTCCATGTGTGTCTGTTGACGTAAACACAGGCAGTTTGCTCTGAGTATTTATTAACGCAATCGATGTGTCTTAGTTTGCTTTCAGCTACAGAAATTAATTCGTCCCCTAAGAGTTTCTCGAGCTTCTCAAAATAATGTTAGTTTTCCTTATTTCTTTCAAAAAAGTATTAAATGGTGGACGCGTAAACAAGAAAACTCTGGATTTACAAAATTGGATAACGTTATACCAGGTAAAATTTTTTATCGTTTTGTATGAATTTGTAAGAATATGAGTTTTTTTTAATCTTAAATTAATTTAACTAATCATATTTTACAGCAGCATTTAGTTGGAATGGACAGTATGCAAAATATTTTCTTGGATTTATTATCGTAGAACAAAATGAAAAATGTTTAACCTAGAAAGAATTTACTTTATTCCTTTTATCCTCAGCTGAAAGGTTTCGCCAAATTTGTTTAGGGTTATAATTTTGGTATTGTGCGAGCAAAGTAGCCTTGGCGAGATTTCGCGTTTTTAGTTAAACCATTTTTAATTTTTATCATGAGTGGAATAAAATGGTAGTAAGATTACAGAATTCGATAAGTGAAAAGAAATAATGGTCAATCAACTGAAAAAAAAACTACCACCATATATCCGTGAGAATTTTGTTGATGATTTGCATAACATGACACAATTAAATCGTAACTCAGAAATTAGAAAAATTGAAACAGAAAATTTTTAAATTAACCGATTCGGGAATTCGAGAGAAATAACTCAGCTACAAATGGAAAAAAAATAAGCGCTAGCCAAGCAAGGCAAAGAAGTATCATCTTCTTTCGATAATAATTTGTAATGTCATATTGAATTTTCTAGCATTAATTGTTGTTCTTGTCAGGCTACAATTATTATTTAGTTTTATCAAGAATTGATAAATATCGAATTCAACATCATGGAAATAGCTGCTTAGAACTACGAACTACGTAGTTTGCATTAATCTTTGACGTTTAGTAATGCATCTTGAATTCTCATTTCTTTCTACGTGGGCCAGAATATCCACAAGACTTTGAAAATTAATTTAAAAAGAATAAAGCGAAAAAATCATACGTACGAACAAAAATCACAACACTTTTAGCATTTTCTTCGTTACCATGTGCGTTTGTTTTAGTTTTCAATTCCGCCATTAGACAGTGACTTCAGTGCCCCCTACAGTTCGTTGGAGTTGCGAATACGCGTGAATAATGATGCGAAATAAATATTTTAATTTTTGAATGGCAACACTAAATAGCATTTCATCATTTGTGATGTCATCGGCAAAAGCGTAAACTATGGAAACGCACCGATTTAAGTAATTTTTTAAAAATATTAAACTTAAACAAATTATTTAAAAAAATGGCCAGATCCTATGTTTTTAAGCATGCTCTTTCAGAAAAAAAAAATACTTTTAAAATTTTGGAAACGACCCCATTGCAAGCTTTTGTAATTGCTCAATTTTCCTAAACTGTAACATCTGTTAACCAAGAAGGTCTTGTTACCATTCAGGGGAGAGGTGAAAAAGTTGAAGAGTTGAAAAACTACAACATATCCAAAAAAAAAAAAAAAAAATGAATTTTGACCTCTTGAATTCAAATTATGTTTTTCGCAATCACGAGTGTGTGTGTGTATGTAGGTGTGTGTGTTTATGTGTGTGTGTGGGGGGTATGTGTGTTTGTGTGTAGGGGGTATGTGTGTGTGGGTAGTTGTGTGTAGGTGTGTGTGTATGTGTAGGTGTCTGTATGTATGCGTGTGTGTGTATGTGTTTGAGTGTATGTTTGTGTATGTGTATGTGTTTGTGTATGTGTGTGTAGGCGTATGTGTGTGTAGGCGTATGTATGTTTGTGTATGTGTTTGTGAGTGTGTGTGTGTGTGTGTGTGTGTGTGTGTGTGTGTGTGTGTGTGTACGTGCGTGTATGTATGAGTGTAAGTGTAGGACATGGATGCAATTTGGAGACGGTTTTCGCTACAGGAGCAGCATGGTGAGGCGGCCGGTCGACGGTGATGCTGCAGAGGGTGCTGGCGGGAAAATAAAATGATAGGGCCTCAAAACAGTCAAATGAAAGCAATAGCAATCGTGATTACTCAAAAAAACGAAAAAAAAAATAAATAAATAAAAAAAGAGCACACACACGCACACACACACAATGATCACTTACGTGTTTCACCAAAAGAATGCAAGACCAATTTTTTCTAATAATGAAGCTGAAAGTCTTTGTCTGTGGATGTCTGTTACACTCATAGCGCGGCTAGATCGTTCTGCCGATTTTCATGAAATTTGGCACAAAATTAATTCATAGCATAGAAGTGAACACCTCAAAGTGATTTTTCGAAAATTCGATTTTGTTTTTTCTTCTATGATTTCATTTTTTACCACCATTGGTGAATTTAATTCCTCTGCACTGAGCGAATCACCATAACATGGACGAGTAAATTACCATAGTGTGGACGAGTAAATTACCATAGTGTGGACGAGTAAATTACCGTAACGTGGACGAGCAAATTACCATAACATGAGCGAGCAAATGAACATAGCAAATTGGCGAGAAATTCATCATCCATTATTTGTAAATATTCAAGCGAACCAAAGCCGTGCGAGTACCGCTAGTTATATAATAAAGCATATCCATACACATTCATACAATTTTAATTATTGTTTTTATGACATTAAATTCTTTTTCAAACTAAATTCAGTCACTATTGGAGAAAATACAATTAACTATAGTCAAATTAATAAACTACTTATTTTTTTAATTAACCGCTTTGTCTGACGACCAAACGGCACGAACTTGAGGGTCACGGGTTTGGATAAAATTCTGGATATAGATCAAATCCCACTAGATATGAACCCCGACAAAGCGGTTTGACTGCATAGGAACTAGTTTGGCTGCAATGGGGGTCCAAAGTTGCTAATTTTGACCCAGAATGTATTGACATTTCTATTGAAATTTGGGATTTCGTCACAATGTTCGTTTTCCAACACACTTGGAGCGTCTTTTGTTAGTACAACGAGTGAAAGGGAGAACGCCTATTTATTTATAGGCATTTTTAAGGTTTTTTGAAAAGTCGAAACGGTCTTGTATTTTGTTTATTTTTTTGCCATGCGCAATAAATCAGTGCTTTTTTTCCTCTTTGATTTTTTGCTTTTCATTGTGTAATATCTCTGATAGCAGACGATAAACATCCAGTTAACGATAAATATTTTTTATAGCAGACGATCAATACAAAATGAAAATAATTAATTTCATTTTGCAAACGATAAATATCCTGCAACTATTCTGATACAAGAAATAACTTCCGTATTTAAATATCGCTTGGTTTTGTCATCGAATAGTTAATATGTTATCGTAAAAAGATTCTTTGAATGTTGGCAGCAAAAATGTTTTACTTTGCATTAAATAGAATTCATAAGTAATGGCTCTGATTTGTGCTTTTCATCACTCTTCCGTAATTTTGAAAAATTTAAATGCTTAAACCACTATTTCAATGATGAAACTTTTCATTTTTCTACTTGTAAAAATTATATGCGGTGAAATTTTAATGTAGCTTGATACATTTTATAATTTATTTCAACTCTAAAGTATAAAAATTAATTTTATTCTGTTAAATATTTCATCTTCCGAGACATCTTTTTCAGGCGGCTTACCACCTTTCTCACCCTCTTCGTAAATTTGGAAAACTTTTTTCACCTTTGTGTACATTGCATTTTCTCCTCAATTTATGGTGTTTTTGGTTATGAATCTTTTTAAATAACACTTTATTTCAAATTATAAGATTAAATGATTTTTTTTGTCATGAAATTAAACGAATAGAAATATTTTGGCATTCAAGTTATTGAGTTTAAAAGAACAATCCAATTTTAATTTGAGAACTACTTATTTAAAATTTGTATTCCACGTAGTTAACTCAAAGGCAAGTGCATGCAAATGGCTCATACTGCAGTAAAATAGCAAAAAAAAGAAGTAAAAATGGTAATTCTAAAAGGAACTCCATTGCATTTCTGGGTCAAAATTAGCAACTTTGGACCCCCGTTGCAGCCAAACTAGGGCCTATGCAGTCAAACCGCTTTACCGGGGTTTATATCTAGTGGGATTAGACCTATATCTAGAATTTTATCTAAATCCGTGACCCTCAAGTTCGTGCCGTTTGGTAGTGAGAGCTCATTTTACAAAGACAAGGATGCCAACTCAGTAGGGGGGAGGGGTCATGGCGCATACTGTGCCATTGAAAATTTTAGGGGCGGGGTTGTTTCAAGAGGCCTTTCTTTTTTTTGGGGGGGGGGGGGGGCGGTTCTCCACGTGGGAACTTTAGTGTTTCTATGGTCAGAGCAAACTTAACCTGGCAGCATTGTGAAGACTACGCAGGTCCTAATCACGGCATCATGATGATGACAGGTTAGGTTTGCCGCAACTATAGTTTCGGCGCAAAAACATCATCTCTCATACTTTGTTGCAACAGAATTATCCAGCGGAAGTTCCGAGTTCAGCCTTTGTTGTATTTCCCGATGGATTGTATTCTGTCAAACATTTTAAGTTAATAAAATTGAATTTCGAGGATGATTTTCAACCTTTGAAATTAGTGGAACCAAATTTAGTGAAAAAAAAAATATTTTGAAAGTACGATACTCTTTTATGAAATACACCGCCAGCTCAGTCAATTCCATCCGAGTATTGCAGTTTCGTGCTTATTAGCACTCCTCAGCCCGGCCTAGGAAAGTGACTGAGCTGGAGGTGGAAAAACCTCTTAAGGAAGCCAAGAAGGCCAAACAAATGGTAGCTAATACAGAATTAGCACTGACCAGACGAGTGACCGAAGCAATGGTTCGGTTCAGCTCGAAGATTGAAGGCAAGGTAGGTAGGTATATTCAGTAAGTTACCGCCCTATAGCCAGGGCTAAGGCAGAAATGCATGAAATATGTCCTTAAGCCTTAGCTGAATATATGCTTTAGCTGAATATACGATACTTACTGAATATACGTTACGCTTTATCCATGGGTGCCCCCTCCCTAAGAGCAAGGGCACACCACCTAAATAACGAGATGACCCCCCAAAAGCAAGAGCCCCCTCCAAAAAATGAGAAAAATACCCATCAAAACACCCTCCCCCTAAAAATTTCAATGTCACAGTCTGCTCCACGACCCTCCCCCCATGTGGGTGTATCCCTGCTTTATCAGGAAATAAACTCTCTTGAGAATTGAAATGTTGACATGAATTTGTAGTAAGGCTCATTTTCACAAAACACAAGTAAGTACTACATGCACACCTATTTCAGTTAAAGCGTAACAATAAATCGGGGGGTGAATACTATAAGTACTAGTTAACTACAATTCAGATTTTTTTCATACTGCTTAGAGTAAAACTTCACACATTAATACTTTTTTTTCTATATTTGAGATCTTGGAAAAATTGATTTAAGTGTTATTAAACTACCATTTCTTAATTTTATTTAATTAGAACTGTTTAAACTATCTTTCGAATAAAAACTTTCAGCAAATGGGAAACATTACACTCAGCCAATGAAATGTTAGCAGTAAAAATCTTACCTTAGAGTTGAAACAATAAATAAAAAACCAACGAAAGATGCACAAATTTCAATAATAACTGCATTGGTGTTACAAGGAGCACTTTTTGAAATGCAAAAGATCTGATTTCCAGATGGAAACTATATATAACGAATATATAACGATTATATAACGAAATATCCGTTTTAACGAAATAAAAGTTCAACCGCATTTTACTTGCGTTTGCAATACTTTAATTCTATTACAACGAAATTTTCGTTACAACGAAAAAAAATTGAGATCCCTTGAAGTTCGCTGCATCGATATTCGACTGTAATTAATGAGTTAATTTTTGAGTTTCATAGTTGTTTTTAACGATATTTTTATGACACAGTGAGCTTTTTTTTACCTTATTTTTTTGTTTTTACTTTTACGGGAAGGTACTTTAAAAAAAGAGAAAACTGATTTAGGAAATTTTATCCGAGGGAAATCAAAAGAGCTAGCAAGTTAAAGAATAAAATTGGATCATAATATAGATATAAAATAGAATACTACCCGGTATTAAATTTATTAGTGTTATGCAGTAAAGTGAAAAGAACTCTTTAATACATTGATTTTTTTGAGAAAAAAATCATTTTGATGTTTTTTACTTTCAAAAATGATCTGAAAGCAATTACGTAATTTTTTCCCTCTTTGTAGAAGATATTTCTAAGTAAAAACTGCTGCTGGTTTTTCCCCTCTATTCAGTATTTTGTTTCATTAATTATAAGTGTCTACTCCTTTTTATCACTGTCAAATTACTCTTTCTGGAGTTTTTTTCTCCTAATTATCTTCAGAAGCATGTATCACTTTACGTTTTGTTTACTTCTATGGGGAAATGTTAACGTGTGCGAAGGATTTTAAATATATGTGACATTTTTTTCATTTATTCTGTTCCCTCTATTTTCAGCAGGAGAATATGGGGCAAAGTGAAGTATCAGGGTAAAGTGAAACGGTGAAATATTTACCCTGCTTTTAGCATCACCTATCTGGTAATATTGCAACGATATAGTAACACATATAGTCTATTCCAGTCAGGGAAAAATTACCACCGAAGATTGAAACAAATGATTATACAGGCAATTTTCAAAAATTGATACTCATTTTGTATAATATTTTGTATTTTGTTGTAAGTCAAAAATTATATTTGTTATTATGAAATGATAAAGTTCTTGTTATTAACATTTCAAATATTAATTGAGACCTTCTAATATTCGGTGAAGTATTTATTTAGTTAATTTTAAGCTTATTTATATTTTAAATATTTTGTACAATTAGTCAAGTACATGCGAGGCAAAGTGGATTAGGCGAAGTGAAATAGTTTATATTGTTTACTCACTCAATCATTTACTAAATCATTTATTTATTCATTTATTTATTAATTCAGTTACTTTCCTTCATTTAATAATTCACTTCTTTTTCATTCCATTAGCCGCAGCCAGAAATACATTCTGGAGGGGTTTTTTGTTCAACAAAATACCCTCTGGAGGGTTTTGTTTTGATCAAAAATACTCCTGGCGGAAGTTTTTTTGATCAAAACAGCCCTTTCATATGCATAAACTATTGTATTAGAATTTGCATTTATGTTAAAACCAATGCCTATGGGGGGGGGGGGGGTGTTTTCACCCCCAAAACCCCCTTTGCTGCACCACTGATTCATTCACTTATTTTCTTATTCAATCACTCTTTTACTCACTTATTTATATTTCTTCATTTATTAATTAATTAATTAATTTAATTTTCATTTATTGTTTCAGTATATTTTTATTTATCCATTAGACTTTTTATTAAGTCATTCATTCGATAGAAAATATTTTTTATAATCGAATGAAAAATATTTTATTAGAAAGACATTTTATTTTTCAATTTGTCCCGTGAAAAAGTCAAAAACATTTCCCGCCTTTTTTTGAAGGCCCAAATTTACTGCCAAAAATAAAAAAATACTTCTTCAATGCAAGTTTTATTATAAAATACTATGTTCTTCCTTTTTTTTTGAACAGGATGTTCTGAAGAAATCAAGGGGCAAGACCTGGGCAGTTGTGAACGAGAACCCTTCTTGCGTCCTTGAAGCCTACAGAAAGGCGGCTGCAGCTCCCTTCAGACTGCTAACAGGACATGACTGTCTGCTACGGACCCCCATATGCAAAATTTTAAGGGGGGGGGGGCTCAAAAAATTTCCCCCATGGTTTAGCATAATAACCATCGAAACCGATTTCAGTACATATTAGAGGTATTAAAATTTGACACTTTTAATAACTTATTCATTAATGGCTGGAAAAGAAATTTTTATACATTTTTGCAAAGAAAAAAGCACTAAAAGCAAGGAAGTTCTCATTTCTAAAGGGGGGGGGGTGCGCCACCACTTGCTCCCCTATATGGGCGCCCTTGCTTTCTGCGGTCACATCTTCACAACATTGCAACTGCTAATGTAATCTCTGTGACTCCGGTCATGCTATGACCGCGGAACATTTGGGCAAGTGCGCTGCATTTAGTGGTTTTAGTTCTATTGTTGAAAAGTATTGGAGAGCACGTGCACTAATGGCATAAGTGCTATTTTTAGTGCGTGGCATTTGAAAGAAAAAAAAAAGGTTCTTTCTTTAAGTACTGCAATTTACAAAACAAATTTTCAATTTGTTCACTTTGAAAAAGTTTGGCCATCTTGACTCTTTCACATTGCCCCACATTCCCCTGCTTTTTAAAAACTTTCGTTTCGAAAATCAATTGCTGATACAACTGAATGTGTGTTGTTTCCTGATGTATATATACCCATGTAAAGCAATAAAAAAAAAAGAACAACCTACTCACAAATTATGTTAACAAATTGGCACCTGTATTAGACTGGAATAGGCGAAACACAGTGGTGGTATTATAAGAGGACACCAGAAAGTTCAATATACTATTAGTAAACTTGAGAAACGTCAATATCCCTTTCTGTTCTTATTTTTTGGAAATGCAATTTAGAAAGAGAAATCACTGCACACAATTTTTTGAGTTAATAATAATCAAGTATTCTGCTGTGGGCAGGTAAACCGCAATACCTACAAAAAGGAGTTTTTGAGCTTTTTGAAGAAAATCGATTTTGATTACTTGCAAACTATAGTAAAATGTTAGAATTTGACGTAGGTTTCATGCTTTATTTTCAGCAGAAACTAAATAAGCAAGTATGTACAATGAAGCAAAAGTAAAATAGATGATGAAAAAAAAGTAAGAAATTTCCAGAGTCAGCTGTTTATATTCCCAAGGCGTTAATACATTCAGTGTGTACAGTACGACATGATTTTTATTTGATAATTAATCAAATTCTGAATCATTCCGTTAGGTTCAGTTATATATTTTTTCATAAAACTTGTTTAAGACAAAAATTTCATCAAATTCAACAAAAAATTTTTAGAGGTTACTTCTATCACTAACCTTCAAAACGAAATCAAAGTTTTAAAACATCGGCTCGTTTGTGCCATAGAAATATTGTCGTATGTTGTTTGATGACGTTCGTGAACTTAGCCGAACTCTTAACTTAGAACTTAGCCTCGTGAACTTAGTGAACTTAGCTTTAGCGTAACTAAAAAGTGTTACGTTAGATGCTTAACACTTTTTAGTTTTTAAATTTGAAGGAATTCATTGAAGATGTAAAATGAAAAGGCGTTCAGGGGGGTGGTGACGTTTAAATTGCCGATTTGGTTCTAGTAGCATTGCATTTATCAAGCTATATTTTATACGAGTTGTTGTACGCGCACGACTGTGCTCGTTCTCAAGTTTTAAGAAAGCCTTTTGAGTTCATGTGAACTTCCCTTCCTTCTCCGAGATAAAAATAATCGGTTTCGTTGTCTAAAATGTGCCCATATAACCTCCTATTCAATGAAGGAGAAGAAATACGAAATCCTGCTATAACAACTACACTCAAAATTTCCTCCGCAGAAGAAGAATAATTTCATTGAAATACGTTTTATAATTAGAACAAAACGATAATCTCTCTCTCCGAAGAAAAAAAAAAGTAATAACAATGTACGTTGCAATTAAAAAATGTGATTATCAATAAAATACAGATTATTGGATCACCGATATCTTTCTAAATTTTAAAGATATTTGCCTGAAATGTTTTCATGAGTTAAATTTATTTGGTTACAAAATTTTGTTAGTTATAAGTTGTCATCTTACGCGCCTGAGCAGTGAGAAATTAGTTGCTTTAAATTTTCATATTTCATCAAATTTTCAATGAATATAAATGTATTGTGCATGTAAGAGCATAGCTTACATTTACCGTTTATCTACTCTAAATATTGCAATCAAAGAAAGCTCCGAAAACCTGCATTTTTTGAAAAGTATAAAATGTCCAAAATCCACAAATATATGCTCGCTTAAGTTCAGCTCTGAAATTAGCTTGTTAAATTTACTAAGAAAATTAACTTTATAATTGCTATTATTTTTCATTGTTTTCGGCAACAATTAAAAAGCGGAAGAAATCGGCATGCATAGATTATTTTTCATCGTTTTTGGTAACAATTAAAAAGCGGAAGGAACTGGTATGCATTATGACAGAAAATATAACTTAAAAAATAGTCTTTGTAAAAAAAAAAAAAAAAAAAAAGTGACGAAGAGGGAAATTCAACTATTGAGAATAAGAATTTAATCAATACAATATAAATGAGAAAACTACGATGACACAAATTTTGACAATGTTACGTATGTGCCCTATAAAACTTAAGCTGATCTATATTTTAAACGATACAAGACCCCTGTCAACCCCTTTTCTTAATTACAAGATTCCAAGGAATATTTTAACATGTGAGTATTAATGGCACCGTTTGTTGAATAACTATTCATAATAAATGAACCATCAGCTTTAGCAAAAGAACACCGAATACAAAACTTTTTTGATTTAATTTATAAGCAACTAGCAGTACCCGCCCGGCGATGCCCGTGCTGAGAATTTAAAGGAATTCCGCTGAGTAAAAAAATCCACGCCCCTCCCTTCCCCCCCTATGTAAAATAATCATTTTTCAAAAAAACCTTTTAAAGTTTCTTTGAAATTTAACACTATTCGCAGAAACATTTTAAAAGATTTACAGAAGCTTTAAGACTCAAAGTAATCGTCCAACTGTATAGTTCATCGCTT
Organism: Uloborus diversus; assembly: GCF_026930045.1. Taxonomy (NCBI): domain Eukaryota; kingdom Metazoa; phylum Arthropoda; class Arachnida; order Araneae; family Uloboridae; genus Uloborus; species Uloborus diversus. The sequence goes on along the minus strand of NC_072734.1, from coordinate 164,993,479 downwards.
AACGTGCCAAAGTTCCACGGTACCATAACCCTACCCTTTAGCGAATGAAGCGGTTTTTATCTACAATTTAAAATGTTTCAACAAATAACCAAAAAAGACATCAAATACCTTTCAAATGTAAAATAATTCTGCAACTTTCTCTACTGCTTGTCGCCTAACTTGGCAAGCGACCACGCTACCGTAACCCAGCTCTTAGCGAGTGAAGCAAACTCCAATTGATTAGCCATCCCATCTAACGAAAAAAGAAAAAAAATCCCGTGGGAGATTCGAAAATCGTCGTCAGAAAAAGAAGAAAAAGTCGTATTTCATTTGGTTAAAAACAAATCAAACGTTTCTTTGGGATTCAAAACAATTTGCCAAAACATTGAATTACATTTACAGTTAACAAATAAATACCTTTGTGCTGAAAATTAAAATAATTAGTTATCCATCGTTGTGCTTCATAACTTTGGATAACTAATTATTTTACATTTACAGTTGCTTTCAAATTTTAAATAATTTTCCAACTATTGTTATCGCCTAACTCGCCAAAGGACCGCGATACCGGAACCCAGCATTTTTGCGAGTGAAGCGGATTTTTTTTTTTTTTTGCAATTAAAAAAGTTTCACCAAATAAAAGAAAAAGACGTCAAATTACATTAACAGCAGCTTTCAAAAGTAAAAAATTCGCCAAATCTATTGTTTATCGCCAAACTCGCCAAGTGACCCCCCACTGCCGTAACACAACCGATTAACGAGTGATGCAAACTCCGATCGATTAGCAACATGATCAAAGAAAAAAGGTTCCTTGATTAAAAGGAATCCCCCCTCCCCCTCTGATGTAAAATAATCAATGAGTAAACAGCCTTTAAATAGCTGGAAACAATTATTTTCAATTTTAATATTTCGCCAAATAAACAAAATATATATACAACTTACATTAACAGTAACTTTTAAATTGTAAAAAAATCCCGCAATTCTATTGCTTATCGCCAAACTCGCCATGCGACCGCGCTACAGTAACCCACCTAATTAGCGATAGAAGCGAACTCCGACCAATTAGTGATCCAATGTTTTTAACGAAAGCGTTCAAATGAAAATCACCCAGCAGAAAAACAACGTAATTAAAAAACACAGTACATCTACTACGAAAAGGAAATCTTGTATCCCGTACCCCGTAAAATGTAAGAAAATTTGAAAAATATGCTTACATCGTCGTCATGTCTGCTCCGTCTTTTCTAATTTCTATTTTAATGGAACGTTCGCATTTATTTATGACTCGATTTATTCATTTAGCAAATAATTTTACATGTTAATGGATCATTTAAAGTATATTTGGCGAATTACTGGGGATTTTCATTTGGCGGATTTTTTACTTTAAATGGCTTGGTTTAATTATTTGGAAAATTACATTTCATTTAATTAGTTTTGTTTCAATTCTTGTTTTTTGTTTAAAAAAAAGCGCACTGTGACAAAATAATGCATGGTTTCACCAAATAAATAGTTTCTACGTAGATATAATTAAACATGTTAACAAAATATGCTAAACAAAAACAATCGCCAAGATTAATAATGTGTCGTAAAGTACCTATAACGAAAAAAAAAACCTGTCTCCGATATAATAAAGGTAACAGTTTTTAAAGAGAGTCGACGACTCTCTTTACAATCCTCGTCTGCAAGTGTTTCGAAAATATTCATCAGAATGGGTCTAAAAGCATAAAAAACACCTTTCAAATAAGAGAAATGTTCCTCAGTATCGCCATTAAAACAAAATATATCATTCACCCTTTAAAATAACGTAAACAAAACCAGTAAGAGACAGGTTTTTTTAAAAACTACGCATTTTAGAAGAGCTTCATAAGTGGCAAATGTATGTTTTAAACAATTTTTAATACATTTTAATAACATTTTATTCAGTCTTGGGCACAAAAAATAGTTTATGCATTTTAGAATTTGTTCCTCAAAAATAATAAATGATAGAGTTGACAACTTAGCCACAATGGAGTCTGTTCTGCATGAATCCCCAACAAAAAATGATGAATAGCAATGGACAAAAAAAGGAGCTTCTTTAATTACTTTGAAGAAAAATTGATGTGCTTTGGAGCTTAATAATTAGTAAACAAGATAATAATTAATTTTTGTTAGTTATTCTTTTTTGTACGCTTCATTGGAATTTTCGTAATATCATAGAACAGAAGTTTTTGAACTTAAATACTTCCTCTTTATAAACCTAGTTTTTAGAGATCTATTTCACCCGTGGCGAGCTAAATAATTTCAGAGATACTTGATACTCTGCTTGTTTGTAACAATAATAAATAAACAAAATCCAAAATTTAAAAAAAAAAATATATATATGGACGGTCGTTAATTTGAAAATTTTGTTCAATTTAAAATGCTAGATGCTTTGTCTGAGCAACATTAAAATTTTTTATCTCTCTAGAAAATTTCTGAAATCACCACAAGGCGGCACATTTAAGCTCTAGAACTGAGAATAATATCAATTCATGATAAAGAATTTAAAAATTGAATAACAATTGTAATTTAAAAGTTGAACTTACGCATGCATGGAGTTGTGGATAATAGACTTTTGAAGCATTAGAAATTATGAAAAGAATCCAGATTTTTGAAGCTTTCCACGGTTTGCGTCGTCAATAAAAACCTTTTCAAAAGCTTTTTTTCCCCCCAGTACACCAGCTTCAACCCCCTGTATTTGTTTAAAAACATTTTACTTCCCTAGTTCAATGCTAAGCTATGTTAAAAACTGATGTTTAAGCAAAATGTTTTAAATATTTTTTCCTTGACGTAATTTAGGAAAAGGGACAAAGAAAATGAAATTAGAGAGTGAAAGATTTGGAATTCAACGTATCTCAGCACAGAACAGAACATAGAACTAGATAAAGTATGAACTACGATATACACCTACGTAGAAAATTTTCAAAATCACAATTTTCAAAGATGTGTGTATAGAAATAAAGCAGCTATTTGTTACTTAATGAGTTTCGTTTTCACGTCATTTATTAATTTAAAGGATATTTCACTGCATTAAGCATCATTTAATTATGAAACATAATACTACACTGCAAATAATCAAACACTTTTTGAACACTATTTGCACACGTACACTTGTCTCCTTTTTAAGAACACTATTTTTGTAATAGTTATTAGAACCGTTTTGTGAACACATGTCGTAATACTTTTTGAACACGTACACTTGTCCCCGTCCCCTTTTTTAGAACACTTTTTCCGGTCAGTTTTCAAAACACTTCTAGAAACACTGTTCGGAACATGTTATACTTTTCAGCGCACTTTTTAGACATTTCAGGGATAGTGGAAAAGAATGGTTTTTGAACACTTACGCTAAACATTTTGTGGCACACGTTTTAGTAGTTTTTAGGATATGTTTTGGAACAATTACCGATCACTAATATCCTCCTGGAAGTGTGCTACCGAAGTATAAAAGAAGCTTATAAAAAAGAAAAATACTCACTAAATTCATTTTTGTTGAGACTGCAGGCTTGATGATGGGTTTAGGCTTTGAGTGAATATGATTATTTATCTGCATTATTAGTATGAAAATTTAAAATCTAATGGCATCTCAAAACCAATTGAACAGTTTACAGCAAAATGACAAACGAGCAAAAAAAAATAGCAGGAAATTGTAGTACAAAATCATATTTACTACAGAAATGACAACTAAATTTGAAATATAAATTTCCATAAGTAAGTTTTCAAAGTCAATCAATAATGTAAAAAGTGAACAAAAATGTGTCAAAAACAAATGGTTATATAAATTAATTAAAAAAAAAAACATCCTCAAGAACAAAAACTTTTTTATTACTGTCTATAAATCTAATTTGTTTACGTTCCTACTACTTAGTTACTCAGTAGCCTACTGCTCGGTTTATGATCAATGACAATTAAAGAAAGTAGTGTTCTTTTATAACATTAAAATGCAATGAAATTCTTTAATAACTAATCATTTCTGTGAAACTTCACTGCAAGGATGGAATTACCAATTAGTTAGTATTTAATTTTTCTTCCTTGTGCAAAGTACAGGAGTAAATGCATTAAATAAAAAAAAAACAATTTCAATTGAATTAACTAAAAAATTCCATTTAACTCATTCCCAGATGCATGTTTAGTGTTTCGACCCGTCTGTAAGTGCGTATGAATGTACGGACAATCAAAATGCCCATTTTTGATAATTACTGAATTCATTATCACGAGTTTTCTCGTCACGTCAGTAAGTACGTATGTATCAGAGGTGAATTCGTAAATGTTTCAGTACCAGAAACTCTTATGATAAATGATTGAATAACGATTTTTGGCCAGTTTTGTGTGGACGCGGAATTATTTTTCTTGAAAAGTAACGGCGTTCTAGAAAGACAAAGCACGAATTCACCCCTGGTTTTAATCTATCTCGCATAACTGAAAAACTGTATGCCGTAATAAGTTCAAATTTTGTATGTAGACTGAGTGGAGTTTGGTCGTGCATCTCCGTTTTTGGTGTGCACAGAGCTTTCAAAAGAAGCGTTTACACTTTTTCTTTTTTGAGCCAAATCGGTGTAGTTTTCAATGACGATTAAGAAGCATATTTTTCTCGATTATGTTCGATTCGATCGAAATGATGTTATGAATGGACGCCCACTTGGTGAAAAATTGAGCGACAAATATTTCACTAGGTATTGTTTCTAAACTGTTATTTCAGTATGATTTTTTGGAAGAATTACTTCTGGAATAAAATTTTGTGAAAATCCGATTATTAGGTTGATCAAAAGTTATTAAACGTAACTTGCTTTTTATTTAATGGCACATTCAACTCGATTGTGTTCAATTCGATGGAATGTTATTTTCCAGTAGCGTAGTGGGAAATTTCAACTGGATGAGGCAATGCAAATTTTTGGCTGTGCTATTGGTAGATACAATCTTATACGATTAGATCGAATTATGTTTGAGTTGAATGGGCTACTGTAACTTAAAAAGTTTCAGTTGTACTTGAATTTTTTCAGTAGTGCGATTTTCTTCAAATAAAAACACGAATTTACAGAAATTCCTGGTCAAACTCGCTTAATTATACTTTGAAATACAGAGTGCTGTTTTAAAAGTTAAATTGTTTCATGGAAGAAATAAGTTCCCTAATGCAGCTAAAATTTAAAACACGTATTTAATTTTACATTTTAAACTGATGAACTTAGAACCTCTGAACTCCTATTTTGCAGTTTACTAAACAAATCGTGTCGTAAAACAAAATACTTTTAAAATTAACCTAACTGACATAAATACACATTTTAAAATTTACATCACATTGTTGAAAGTAGTATTGCGGAATCCTCATCGTCTTTGGGCAAAAGTTTAATTAAATGAGTGCTGGTCAACTTCGACTTATTTTGTTTCAGTCGAACGTTTAATTAAATTTAGTGTGGTAGGTTCATTGTTTCAAAGCTTTTGAAAATACGAAAAAAATGAATTTCAGTTTCAAATGTTTGGAAATTTAAATACAAACGACGTCAGGAAAAAGTCTTACATAACTCGAGCTTGAACAGAAGTACATTCATTTCTTTTCAATAAAAGGAAATCTTAAAACGCATCTGCAGAAATCGTTTACAGTTTTACTACTTAACAGTCATTTAACTCAATATTTTTTAAATTAATTTATCTGACACATGTACAGATTTTAAAATTTACACATTGCTGGACAGTTGTATTGCAGAATCCTCGTTTTTACATGCAAGTCGATTCTATTGTAAAATTCCATAAAAATTTAATTTATGAAAGCTATTTTTTACATTTATAAACTTTATTAGTTGAACACAAATAATACATGTCCCCTTTAACACTAAATTCTCTTGGATAATATTTTTCTAGAATTAGACCCCCCTCTCCTCCCTTCCCTTTTCTCATCAAATATAGCTGAAATGCTTTTAAGACATCAGTTTTTTTTTTTTTTTTAAATTACGGCGAGATTCTCCGAGTCTCTTTCCTCTAACGTCTACAAGTTCAGCTTAAAACTATACTTTAAAAATCAAATTTTGAAGCATTGATGTTGGATATCCCCTTAAGTCCCCTAAAAATGTTCTTAATTCTTCACCTCTGAATCGTTTTCGGAGGGGATCATTCATGAAAACTCTTACCCTTATAGTTTATTAAAAACCGATCTAAAATTGCAATTTTAAAACTCCAGTTTAATTCATTTTTCTAGACCCCCCCCCTTCGTTTTCTCCCCTTTACATCACCCAAAGACAGCTTAAACGTTATTTTCAAAACATCAGCTTCAACAAATATCTCGGGAAGATATCCCTACACCTTTGCCCGAACATTAAAAATATGTCAAAACAAACAACATAAGTAGAAGCACAAATTTGTAAATTACAGCAGACACGTGTTTCGGCGTTACAGGGAACGCCTTTTTCAATGCAAAAAATAATGAGCTTATGGATGAAAAGACATCCGACAAAAGCCTTTTGTCGGATGTCTTTTCATCCATAAGCTCATTATTTTTTGCATTGAAAAAGGCGTTCCCTGTAACGCCGAAACACGTGTCTGCTGTAATTTACAAATTTGTGCTTCTACTTATGTTGTTTGTTTTGACTTTACTATTCAGCACAAAGGTATTTATTTATCTTATTAAAAATATGGCCTAAAATTGCGTTATTAAAGTTAAAATTAGAATTTTTTGATTAAAAGCCCTGAAAATTCCGAGTATTCCAGTCTGAGGCCCCATGAGCCTCTCTTTTATAGTGTTAAATAGTTTGCATGAAATATATGTATAATATTGAAATATTTCTTTAATATCTGCAACAGAATGAACTTTTTACTTATCCAATAATTACACGTTTTTCGTTAAAATTTTCATCATATGTTGTTTAATTTTAGTTCATTAAGTTGTACATTTTTCTTAAATAGGACATGGTCATTTTTCAAAATATAACATTTTTTATTAACGTGTCGAACAGCATATTGAAAAATTAATTTAAATAAGGCAAAAAAAAGCGTAAATTTCTCAGAATTATCTTTTAAACCAGTGATTTTAAACAGGGCTGTGGAGTCGGAGTCGTTGGAAAACATGCAGACTCCGACTCCGACTCCGGACTTCTTTTTTTCTTTCCTTTTTACTGACTCTCTTTGTATTTTTTTAAAACTGAATACCAATTGGTTCGATTACATGTATAAAAAGATACTAATGAGAAAATAACTGCCTTTATGGCAATCAGCTAGCTTGAGCGCTTACCGAACTTTCTGTAGCCGTCTTCTAGTTTGCTTGCTTTTTAACTTAACTAATAGCAACTGTCAGCAAACGGTTTTATTGCCTAACATTTTTAAGGAATCACTTTCAAATAAAAATAGAAATATAGTGTTTTGTTCGATCTCAGCTATAAAATAGTTAAAAATATGTAACAAATTAGTAAGTCGAGGCCCGTAGCTAAGGTTGAAACTTTTAAGGGTGATCGGCAAATTCAAAGAAGCTCTGGCGCGAAAGTACGAATCCAAAAGATCCGATGAAATAATCTAATGTTTTTTTTCCTTTATTAAGACTATTTCTATAAGCTTGGTTCTCACTAAAAAGTATGGAACAAAATTATGTAAATGATTTCTTGATTACAACACTCAATTATTGCAGTTAATCTTAAAATCTTCATATTAAGGTTAATTCTAAAGCAGCCAATAAAATTTAAATTAAAAATTAGGCGAAGAAGAAATAAAGGTATAGTAAAAGCTATTCAAATTTGTATACCGTCGCATTTTGTGTAAAAATAGCTCCTGACGTATATGTGCCCCATTTTCGTTGACATTTTATTGATAAAATATAATTTAAAATATATTCGCGAAAATTTTCAGAATTAAAATATTTATATTTTTTATAAACTCTGAAATTAACTTTGGGTGTCATCTACCAGATAGGTGTCAACCGGAGTAAACCACCCCCTCTCAAGAATTTGGATTTAGAAAAAAAGCTTTTTTTTTCTCTCAAGTTACAGCTTTCAAAAATTGAAAGCACACGATTTGATCAATATCTATTTGTTAAACATTAAAAAGGGGCAAATTACAGGTAATCCTTTTCAATTTTTTAAAAGGGATTTTTAAGTGATCTCACTTTTTAACTCGTAACTATTGGAAAATTTGATTTTTAAATTGAATTTCTAACGTTGTATACGTCTTGGGTTTACAATAAAAAACAAAATGTGAAATTTTCATAAAAAGGAATTAATATTTCAATCTCTGTTTAGAGGTTTTTCCCCCTTCCCCTGAAGGGAGAGAGGGAGTTGAAAAAAATCAATTAAAAAAAATCCGGAGTCGGGCGTTTCAAAATACAGGAGTCGGAGTCGGCCATTTTCCTTCCGACTCTGCAGCCCTGGTTTTAAACCTTTTGTTTCCCAGTCCTATTTTTGAACAATTCCAGGCCCGATTTATGTACTAAGACACACATACATTTATACAAGCCTATATAAGCTTTAGTAGTTTCAGAAATCATATCAAGATAGCTGATATAACTTTTTGCATATATTTCGAACTCAGGGTAGAAATTCAAACATCATTTTTTTTTTTTTTTTTTTGCTTTTCTATGCACATGTGTTAAATTTAAATTGTGAGACTCAACTTTCATAAATTTATAAAGTGTACCAAATAACAATAAAGGCTAGGGATCCTTGTTCCAAGCACAATCGATGGTCAAACATCAGGATTACAATTGTATAATTTTTAAATTTAGTTATTTAGATTCTTCTACAACTTAAACAGTATGATGAATAAAAGTTTATTTAAAACAAAATGTGAATGCTCAGAGATGTACAAGTGCTTAATGTACAAATGCTAACGCATAGTGTACACAAAATATGGAGGTCAACGATATGCGAGTGCTATGTCAATTTTCAAATGTTTAAGCATAATGTAATGAATAGTAATGGAAATAAGTAACTTGTATTAAATTATTCCAAACCAGGCGAAAACAGTTACAGATGAAAATTCTGAAATCGACATCAATGTTTACTAATACTTTCTGCGTAGTTTCGCAGAATTTGGCGCACGTGATGAAATACGTCACATTTCTTACCACAACGTTCTTTCAATTAAGTTTATGAGTGAGGGTATTGAAAAAATGTAACAAAATTTGCAGTAAAAATAACGTCATCTAATTTAATAGTATATACATACAATATATAGTACAACCAACCAATCTTTATCTACCCATCATCGTTGCAGCAAAGAAAGCAATGATTTTACAAGTGTGCGCAAATGTGACCAAACATGTTTTCAAATGTGTTGACGAACCATCTGCTGCCTGGACTCGTGTGCTGGCACTCGAGGTTTAGTATCCAGAATACATTCGGAACACTTTCCTTCTGACGAAGCTTATTCATAACACTTCATAGCGCACATTCACATATTAGGATCACTTTTTCTGAAACAAAGTGTTCCAAATTGTGCAGGTTTATTTGCAGTGTAGTCAAGGAGTAGAAGCCGAAATTTAAATGCTTCTTGTTTTGTTTCTCAGTTGTTGTCATCATTGTATGATAAAAACAGAAATTTGCATTAGTTTGGGTTTCAGTTTTTTTCATGCTGTTTTCTTTTAAAAAGCGATCTCAGAAACTAATAAAACGCTAGAAGATTCTCAAACAGTAACTAATTAAAATGATCATTACAGTGTCGTTAACTACCAAAAGTTGACGAAAGACCTAGGAACGGGTCGCGACTCACATTAAGGGAAAACTCTTTAAAAAAAATTAAACTTGTTTGTTTATTTCCTAATGCGATAAGAATTCTTTTGAATATTCACAAGTTATGTGAGAACGCGTAAGTAATAATTCGCTTCTAGTATAAATGTTTTCATGTCTCTTTCATGTTTAAGTTAAGAGTAAATTCCAGTATTAGTCTTATTAGTTTTAAATTGTTCATTCTTACAAAAAGCAGCAGCTTTCTATGCTGAGTATGAGATACCACCTCACCCCCTCTCGTCATTTCGAATTATACTTACTTTTATGAGGTTAGATTTACAAGTAGGGGAACTGGGGAGGTTTGACCCGCTTTTTACAAAGGTATTTAAAAAAAAGTTTCCATAAGAAAAATTCATAGTTGACTTTTTTCGAGAGGAAATATATCTGAGCAACTTTTCACATTGTTGTTTTTTATTTAAATTAAAAATTATTTTGTTTTTATCAGCGATTTTTCTAGAGTGTCCAAACTGGGTCAAACCTTCCCACTTGACGGAGGTTAGATCCACCATAAGGGAGATTTGACCAACAGAGGTTAAAAGATATAAAAACTATATTGAAATGTTCATATGTCTAATTTACTACTATTATATGGAACAAGCAACAATTCTATCAAAAGAAAATTTTATTTAATGACATGAGAATATTTCACGTTTCTACTCACTGTTTGAATACAAGTGTAATCTTCGTTTTACTGTTTGCTTTTTAAAAATATTTTTAGACATTTTCTTACTCTTTTTAATATCATGCATTTTTTCTATCTCAACTTTGACACAACAGGGGTGTTTGTCAAAATTCTAGATGTAATCCGTTTTCTACTTCCTGTGACTTTTTAACCAACGAAAAAACGGAGGAGGTTCTCAATTCGACACGTATATATATATTTTTTTTTAATGTATGACCACGCATAACTTTTTACAGAACAGTCTGATTTTGATAATTCTTTTTTTATTGGAAAGTGGTCCCATAAAAATTTTGAAAAAAAATTCCTACCCTAAGGGTGGGAAAAGGGGGTTGATTTGTTGTTCACTCACAGATTTTTAATGTATGACCACACATAACTTTTTACAAAATAGTCCGATTTTGATAATTCTTTTTTTATTGGAAAGGTTATACCCTGAAGTTGGTCTCATATAAATTTGGAGAAAAAATTCCTACCCTAAGGGTGGGAAAAGGGGGAGATTTGTTGTTCACTCACAGATTTTTTTATATATGACCACACATAACTTTTTACAGAATAGTCCGATTTAGAATATTCTTTTTTTTATTGGAAAGAGAATAGCCTGAAGTAATTCCCCTATAAATTTGAGGGAAAAATTCCTACCCTAAGGGGGGGAGAGGGGGTGATTAGTTGTTTACTCCAAGATTTTTTGATTCTGATTTGGGTATTACAAAAAAAAAAAAAAAGCTCACAATGAATGGGCTTCAGACCTGTATGTCTCTCGTGTGTACTGCCGTGGGCAGGTAAGCGGCAGTATCTGCAGAAATGAGTTTTCGAGATATTTGAAGAAATGTGTGTTGGATTCAGTAGTACTAACAATAAGAAAATGTTGGAGTTATATATTTTTTTCAGCGGAAACCAAATAAGTTAGTTTGTACAACAAAGCTAACGTACAATAGATGACAAAATGCAAATTCGTCAGCAATTTGTGTTATCGTAGAAATATCGATCACAGTAGGAAAATGCACACGAACATCTTTATACAGTGCATTATTCTTTAGGAGCCACTGCAATGCCACTTGAAGTTTACCTATATCAATTTGAAACTCCCTAGAATGTTCTAAATTTTCACGACTTTCTACTACGAGCACTAATCCAGTTTGATTAGGTTCAAGCGGAAGTTGTTCCGCCAGCTCGACCACATCCTGAGCAAAAAGGATTGCTGGCCTTTGCACCAGTCTTGGCTCAAACGATTTTGAACTTTTATTATTTTAAGAAATGGCACTACTCTGCAAATAAAACGTTTCTCAATTTCCGATAACTCATCAATTTCTGTAGGTATTGCGGCTACCGACATTTTGTTCCAATAGGCCTGGGGTGGAGTTTTATGTTTTTTAATATTGTTTGAGCATCGTGAACAAGTAATTATATTACCTAAAGCTACCAGTTCGTTAGGCAAAATAGAGCATAAATTTTTAGTTTGCAATTTCCTACGTTGCTGAGGATACAAATTTTTTTTTGCATATTGAACACGACAAGTCAGCATAAACATTAATTGATTTCTTAAAGTTTTCTGCGTTACACTGGTTTCTTCGATCGCGAGCTGCTTGTCGCATGGCGCTCAGACGATTAGTTCTCTCCTCGAAAGATTCGTGAAGTACCACCATTGCTGAACGGTTACGCGCAGCATCCAAACGCAGCATACGTTCGTCCTCAATTTCATTTGAAACTCGCTCTCTTATCAGATCTAAACGATGAGCGCGTTGCTCTTCACTCTCATTTGAAAGTCGCTCTCTTATCAGATCTAAACGATGAGCGCGTTGCTCTTCACTCTCATTTGAAAGTCGCTCTCTTATATCTAAACGACGAGCGCGCTGCTTATCACCTTCTTGCAATAACCTATCGTTATTGTAGCTTCTCATTCTCGACAGTCTTTCCTCGCGCTGACCTAAACTCTCCTGTGAACGTGTTAATGTAATTCTCTTTCTGTTTGCTTCCAACCTTTTTTCTTTCTCATTAATAGATTCTTCTAAACATCTTTTCCTCATCCGAGCAGCATTTTTTGTAGGCCTACCCATGTTAGTATATAAAGCCTGCTTTTTTAAAATTATTTATGTAACACAACAGATAATTGTTAAAATACGATTATATATATATATATATATATATATATATATATATATATATATATATATATATATATATATATATATATATATATATATATATATGTTAATAGCTAAAGTAAGGTAGGTAGCTATTTTAAAAGTAATCAAAAATATAAGCATACATATTATAGCCACATTAGTAGCTTATAGCCACAAAAAATTATAAAATAAAAACTTTTTAACAAAAAAATTGAACCGCCGAAAAAACTGAAAAGCAAAAAATAATAAACCATTTTAATTAAACCTTAATAACTAAGTTCTTAAACTGATGTAAGTATACCTAAGTATATATTTTTGTAATAATTTAGAGTTTTTAATTAATCTTAATAACTCAGTTCTTAAATTAATGTAAGTATACCTAAGTAGTTTTGAGTCGGTGCCAAACAATAAATAAACAAAGATCCCTAAATTACCTAAATTTAAAGAAATAACCAAATAAAATTAGCAATGTAATGTGAAATGTCCGGCGATAAACATAAATGTTTCAAAAAATGCTCCCTCCATACGCCATCATTAAATCATGAATACTAGTAGATCGTATACAACAAAAAGTACCTCTCGTTGGAGCTTTGAAACCTTTGGGACCTCGCACGAGAGAGGCAAACAACCAGTGAGAAAAATCTTCAGGATCATGTATGCAATTAACGGCTACAGTTGTTATGCCATACTTACGCTGAATAATACTATGACCCACAAAACCATTTATTTGAGCTTTTAACAAGATGAGAAATCCTTCTTCAGTATGATGAACAATGATATAAACATTTTGACTGTTGTATATGAGGCAAAAGCTCAGTAGCAGCCAAATACTCGACACGTGCTTCTTCGAGACCACCCGACGACGTTCGGGTTTAACTTCGTGAACGCTCGGCATTTTCCGGCGAAGGGGCGTGTCGCCATACGCCACCGCTGCGCCTCACGCTTTACAAAAATAATTAATTTGCTTGTTTGGCACCGACTCAAAACTACTTAGGTATACTTACATTAATTTAAGAACTGAGTTATTAAGGTTAATTAAAAACTCTAAATTATTACAAAAATATATATTTAGGTATACTTACATCAGTTTAAGAACTTAGTTATTAAGGTTTAATTAAAATGGTTTATTATTTTTTGCTTTTCAGTTTTTTCGGCGGTTCAATTTTTTTGTTAAAAAGTTTTTATTTAGGTCCTGCTTTGGCAAATGAGCGCAGCTGTTCAGGTGTTAGGAGTTGTGAATTGGATTAATAAGAGCCTGTATGGGTTAAATATCTTAATAAGTATATTAAACAAAGTAGAAAAGGGAGCAGATTTCAGTTGTGTTTAGTTTGATCAGAATTCTTCACAAACAGGAAGTGTTTCAAATGACTATTATCTATACTATGTAAAGTGACTTTAACTACAAGTTAAGAGCAGCATTTATTTCATTTGAACTAGACACAATCTTACTTAAAACAAATAAAATAAAATACATTGTTTTAAAAATGTTACACCATCAAATGATATTAAATGGGGAAGTTTGACTCGGGTCAAACTTCCCGTAACTCACAATATTACAAACAAACAATATTAACACACAAACTCCCTTAATAGCCTCCCTAAATGGCTATTAAGGGAGACTTGACGTGGGTCAAACCTCCCTTAATAGCCATTTTGGAAAATAGAATAAAAAACGCATTAAAATAGGTTGTGAATTTTAAAAGTATATAGACTTTTAGCCCATTAATCAGAGAATATAAATAATGCAACTTACTTCTGTAAAAGTGAATGGCAAAACGCAGAGGAGATGAATTTTTCAACGAAATATTTTACTTTTTTAAGTGAAAAAGCTATCCCACGCGATTTCTTCTTAATTGTACTTCAAATTAGCTAAAAAATAGAAACAGCTTTTGATTGGACTCAATATCATGCTGCTCTCCGGTGCTCATCAGTTAAAAACTTGTGAAAGTATGAAAATGATAGGGTGGGTCAAACCTCCCCAGTCTCCCTTATTTGTGTTTTAGCATGTATTTCACTATATGGGAATTTTAAATCATATTTAATTATATAATTAACTGTTTTGCATGCGAATAGTTATCATCTGACGGAAAAATGTCAGGTGTTAGTTAAAAATCTAATTTATTTCTTGATAACATAATAACGAAAGATAACTTAGGTAGCCGTAACAAATGTCTGACTAATGGGTCAGTAGCAGAACATAATTTAAGTTGACAGTAGATTTTTTTTTACTTCATTCTAACACGCTATTAAACCTAAAATTTCGTTTTCCATCGATGATATTCATAAGTTTTTGCCGAAATTTGGCATTCAACTTTTATTTTGCCACGCAAAAGTAAAAATATATTTATTACTCTAACAATTAGTTTAATTGCAAAATGTCTAGAATATATGTGATTCAGTTATTGAAGAAATATCTTGGAATCTCTGTAATTTAGGAACATTGAAACTTCAAAATAGGGTTTAAAAATCGCTTATGAACATAAAACAGCCCATTCAGAAACTGGTAAGAACTTTCTGTAAGGAAATATTTTACGAGAAAACGTTTTAGTATTGTTTTATTTCATCATTATACTTTTATGGTTATGATTTCGATTCTTGATTTATTTTCGTATAAAATATCATATTGGTAAGGAAAATTTATGTAGTTCATAATTCTGAAAAGAAGGGAATCGTGCTCGTTACATTAATAGCATTGCTTCAAATTTAAGATAATGGTCCGTGAATAAATCGTTTATTTATACTTATTTTTATTAAGAAGGATGTTTCTGAGGGGAAAAATGAACCCATTGTGGTAAAAGGTAGGCAATTCATCAAGAAAACTTTTTGATTTCTGTGACATTTCTAATCGATGGAGCTTTTTTGAGAGTAATAAATGCAAATGTAATGTATACTACAGTCAAATACGAGGCTAAAAATATATCTATTATATATGTGTATAGGCAGTGATATTCCTATCAATTTTTCTGAGGGTATGCTTCCAGTAATCCATTACGCACAATATGTGTATGTGATCAAATACATAGTAAGTCATAATATGAAAATTTATGAAGCTTGAGGGTATACGTTATACGTCTAAAAAATGTTTGAGAATATACGGCGTATATGGAGTATACCCTATGGGAACACCACTGTGTATAAGGATTGCAATACTGGACCAAAAATGCAATACCGGTATTCGGTATTTTTTTTAACGTGATGCCGGAATACCGGTATTAGAAATTTCCCAAAAAATAATTAAAAAAGTAATGTTTTGTTGCTATATCTTATTATTTTGTACAAAAAGTGCATTATTTACTTATTTACTTATTGTGAACAAGTATAAAGTGAAGGAGCAAATATAATAAAAAATCAGTAATAACGATAAACATAATGCATCTATTTAATTGTCACTAAGCTTAGAACTCATTTTAGTGTAAAAATTTCCTGCAATTGAAAATATTCATTCTGAATTCAAGCAGATCGATGGTACTACTAATAATGCATGACACACCTCCTGCAGTTGCATAAAAGTCCTTCATCTGCAAATAATTCAGTCTTAACCTTGTTAGTTTTGAAAAAATCATTTTTGTGAGTGTGAGTGTTTCTTTTGTATTGAGGGTATTTTTTTTTTTTTTTTTAACATCTGTTAAAGAATCAGACTTTAACATTTTTATTTTTGGGATTTTACAATATTGTTATTTTGTACAGACAGAGGGCAGCACCAACACGAGCCAAAATTGCTCACCTAAATTCGAAAAAATAAGGGTGGAGTCATATGCTGTCACTTTTTAAATGCAACAATGTGATTGGATATTGAGACGTAGCGTCGGTGTGCCATTTCGTTTTTGTGATTCTGATTTATCTAAAATAAAGTTCAGTGCAGTACTCGTGGAGAAGCAGCATGATGTGGGTGCGCGAACTTTGTGTGATTTTCCTGCCTCGTAAAAAAAAGCGTCATAAGTTTCTTCTAAATCCACAACCATCCTGAGTATGGTATGAAATATATAAATTTTTAAATGGACAATCAATTATTTTAATCAAGAACATTTTTATCAAGATTTAATTTCTTCTCTTTGTTGAAAATCCATCAAATTTTAATACTCCTGTAAAAAAGTTGCTCCAGAAACCATGGAACCTGCCGATTCATTAACATTCCAAGAATTTTATTAACTGCAAAATATCTCCAAGTGCTTTTTATCAAGACGCCAATTTCTACTTATAGTCGCAAATTCATCAAGTTTTAATACCCATTCGATGTTGCTCCAGAAGCCATGGAACCTGCCGATTCATCAACATTCCAAGAAATTTATTGACCACTAAAACTACATAGCCTGTGAACTGTACTACTTAATCCTGTCGTGAACACCAATGGACTAACGATAGTTTCTTCAAGCATGTGATCTTCAAAACGTCTCAATAGTGTTAAAGCAGTACATAGCCGTTTCATTCGATAAAAAACAAAAATAAATAGCCGTTGATATATATGGTTCAAATCGAATGAGCAGAGAAATCGTCGCATTTCCATGCTATCCAAAGTATCCAATAATTACATAATGAAATATCCAATTTCACGTATAATCTATGCCTAAATCAATTCATGAATATATATATATATATATATATCTACTATTGGTTTTTATATTTTTTTACTATTGATGATTTAGTTTAGTGTTTTATAACAACATGATATCAAAGTAAAATAAAAAAATGATGGTACGTTTTCACAAAATTGAATTGTTTTTTTTTTATGAATTTATTGTTAATTGATTTTTATTTGGGAATAAGAATCCCAACTACTCGAAGTATTTTTGATTGATAATTTTCCACTATACGTGGATATTAGGGCTCGACCGATGGCATTTTTTGGCCGATGGGCCGATGCCGATTGTTGGCCGATTGTTCAAAGATGGCCGATTGCCGATTGTTTTCCTCCAAATGGCCGATTGCCGATGCCGTTGGCCGATGGCAAAAAAAAAAAAAAAGAAAAAAAAATCTAATAGAAATAAATTGATAAGATATTCAGGGATTTAAAGGATCATTGATTAAATTCACTTTACTTCCATTCTACAAATAAGGAATTGTAATCACAAAAAAAAAAAAAAAAAATCAGATTTCGACCTAAATGTCTATTTTACGATCACCCAATTTAAACTTCACAAGTTTTTTCGGCACATCTGTACATGCATATGTACCTAAGAACATATAGATGACCGAAATATCCATTTTGAATGCCTCCTTAGTTAATTATTGCAAATTCTCTTGTGATGTCTTCATGCGCGTAAACTTGCGTCACTTAAAAACGTTATGAAATAGTAAGTTGAAAACTCATACGTACGTAGTATGATCTAAAAGTTCGAGAACAAGTTGTATAAAACCTTTACCTGAATAGTTCACATTACCGAAGTACAGCTATCTACAAAATAGTCTCCTTGAACGACTATGCACTTCTGCCAACGTTCGTATAGCTTTTAGAAGGACTCCTGGAAGACATTTATCGCAACCTCCTGTAAGGCCTCTTGCGCTGCTGCTTTATCGTGGGGAAGAAGGTTACTTTCATGTTGAGGATGCACGGTTCGATTGGTCAATACTCTGATCTGACAAACCAATTGCATAACGTTTCGTCGGACTTAACTCCGTGTGTCTTTTACCTGTTCCCAGCAAAAAAACATTTGCATGGACGCCGCTTTCTTCCGTCAGGAGAAGATAAAGCTGCATCACAGAAGGTAGCGAAAAATGGCTTCCAGGAGTTTTTCCAAAAGTTATGAACACTGGCAGCAGTACATAATCCCTCAAGGTGACCTTTTGAAGGTGGATGTGCTTCGGTAATGTGAACTATTCTGGGTAAGGTTTTATACAGCTGGTCCCTCGAACTTTTGGATCGTACTACGTACAATCTGTATAAAGTGTAGTTATGCTTCTCCTTTTTTGACTGCTGTATGATGAAAGACAAAGAACAAGAGCCAAAAAAAAAGAAAAAAGAAAAAAGAAAGGAAAAAAAAAGGAAGAAAAACGAAGAGACTGTTTAATAACCAATTGATTTGTTTTTTTTAATTGAACATATAACTAAGATTTCAGTAATATTGTAATAATGTATGGATTTAGGTACATTAAACATAGTTAAAAAACATTAAATTGTGTTATTTAATCATTCACAAAAAAAAAAAAAAAAAAAACTATGAATTCGTCAACAAATTAAGCAATTAAAGTGGAAAGATTGCACGTAGTCATTTTTTAGTCATCAAATGAAACAAAAAAGGTAACAGATAAATTACAATATTAAATCAGAATAGGAATATTTTTATTCTTCTTTAAAATTTATGAATAGAGAAGTTTGCATTTTTCATAAAAGCTATAACAGTGACATAAATCTTGCGGAAAAAAGAAACAGCCATGAAAATATCGAGGTTCTTAAAACGCAGCTACAATAAACAAATATTTAACACCAAGTTAATAACTGAATACACATACTACTTGATCTGATGTTTGCGCACGTAATATTGAACAATTTGATTGTTTAATCTTTTATGAAGCACTACAAACAAGTTCAAATTAAATTTTTCAGTTGAACAATAATTTTCTGAAATTTAAAAAATTGCATAATATAAAATCCTTGAAACTTTTCTATAACATGTTATTAAAAATATGATGAAAACGAAAATAACTTATTCGTTGATTTTATATAAATACATAAAAATAGTTACTTACAATAGAAAAAAAATCGATCGCAATTAATAATGCAAAAAAGATGGCGCATTACGAAATATAGGTGAAACAAGTATAAGAAATGCGCAAAATGACATTTCTTGACCAAAATAAATAATTGCTAAATATTTAAGAAATGCTTGAAACGACGAGGGTGGGTTGGGGGGGGGGGGCACCCTCTGATTTTGGAGTAACTCACAACATTAAACTTTGGCCTCATTTATACTTCCTTTTACAAAAAAGGAAGTATTGTATTCGCGAAAAATTTTTCACTCAAAATTCGGCCTTATAATTTCCATTTTCTCACCCCCGAATTAATGTTGAGTTTTTTTTTTCAACCCGACCACACTCGGCTAAGTGCCTAAGAACGTATAAAAACCCGAAGTATCCATTTTGACATTCCCCGAGTTAATTGCAACGACTTTTCTCGTGACGTCCGTATCTATGTGCGTATGTGCGTATGTCGCGTAACTCAGGAACGGTATATCCTAGAAAGTTGAAATTTGGTACAGACTCCTTGTGGGGTTTCGCTGTGCACCTCTTCTTTTGGTTGCATTCGGGTGTTTCTAAAAAATCTTTTGCACCCTTTTTGGGCGGAAATCATTGTTAATTTCGATGTATACTCAAGTGGTGCTATAATTTGGCGGACACTTGGCAGGGGCACCGTAGGAGTTACAAAAATGCTTATAATAAATGTTTTACAACTTCTGTGACAGAGAAATAGGGCCCCAAAATGTATTTTGACGGGCCCCAAACCTGTAGTTCCGCCGAAGCGATACAGAAAAGACTACATTACTGTGATTCATATTACAAATATCGAAAAATTAAAAGTTACCGTCGGTTCAACGGGAATCTAACAAAATGAAACAAAACCGGTTTCGCCATCTCATATTTGTTTCCATTGTCTCCTATTCGGCAATATATCACCAAATGATCGACAGTCAGAGACGCTATATTAGTTTTCCATTGAAATAAGTAATTAATAGCCACAAAAATGAGTAAATAGGCTTTTTAGAACACCCGATCGAAAACAAAAAGGGAAGTGCACAACTGGAACGTACGCACACCCCACATGCGATAATTTAGCCTTCTACAGCTTATCATTTTTGAGTTATGACTTATGAGAGATACATACGTACATCCTACCGCAAGAAACAACGCAATAATTAACTTGTTTGGTAACTGAATGCAGTATTAAATACTCTTTCAGGGGTGACTAAAATAGAAATTCATACTGAGAAATTTAAGTAACTAATTTTATTTGAAAACAGTAACTCCCTTTACTTCGTACTAAAAAAGTAAAAAGGTCTTTTTTTTTCCGAAAACATCGGCCAATTCCATCGGCTTTTCGATGTTTTTTAAGGCCGATGGGCCGATGCTTCCTGCAAGTTAGCATCGGCCGCCGATGCCGATGCCGATGGCTAAATTATTGAACCATCGGCGCCGATGCATCGGTCGAGTCCTAGTGGATATATGGGTTTGTTGCATTTATCCTTACACAACGCTTTAAGATATTTAATTCATCATTAATATAAAAAAAAATGATCTTTTATATCCAATCTACCATTTTGTTAATATAATCATTTTTATAACCAATTTAACAACATCATTATTTGTAGCTGAACAGTTACCATACAGATAATAGTAACTGTTCGAGCGACAATACCTTTCCAGTATTAACATCAAACCAAGTCAAGGAAATGGAGAAAATAAAAAGGTGGTTTACATAAACTCACGAAAGTGCGATTCATAACACCATTCAGTGATGAAAATATCATTTTGTAATTTTTCCGCTAATTTTATTCATTGATATTCTATAAATTTGTGCCTTTGATGTCAAATTTTTACTTCAGTAGATCGAGTTTGGATCTGTCTCATAGAAAAAGAAATTTATATTTAAAATAATAGTAGATATTCAACACTAGAAAGACGGAGGGGCCTGTGTGGCCCCTCGCGTAGTTTGTTGTTTAATAACTCGGATAATATCTAACGGAACTTAATGGAATTTTCTGACTTTTCATTATATGACACTATTTGAATGCTTGTTTAATCATTTAATCATTCGCCCCATAGTACTGTTAATATTGATCCTTATACCTAGAAAGACGGGAGGGACCACAGTGGCCCCCAAGCATTTTGACAATTAAAAAATTTATTTTTTTCCTTTCTCCTAATTGCTGTAGCATAAAAAAATGCCATTCACTCTAGTTTAACCTGTAACTTCCTCTTTATGCAGCCGGTTGGATATCCAAATGCTATAAACAGTACCGACTGCTTACCATCCAAACGGTGGCCATTGCTCTTAGAAAGGAAAACTAATTCAACCTTTTGCCCAGTATAGAGAGAAAAACTAAAAATAATTAAGTACTAAGTTTTTATTTAGTCATGAAAGAAGGTGTATCAGGCATGTGGACTCCCTCATGGAGAATTTTTAAAAGAATTCTCTCCAAAAATGGGTAGGATCCACACTGCCCCCTTCAGTCTTTCTAGGTATACAGAAAATGTCAGTCGTTCTAGTGTTAAGTAGTAAAATTGAAAACTCTTTAATTAAAAACTAATTAATAATTTTTGCTAATATCGAAAATACGAGTATTCTGTTTTATATGCACAATATTATAACATCGCTTATAAAAAAACTAAACATTTAATAACTCTACTACTAATTTTGTTACAACACCATATTCAAAAGTATCAATTCATGCAATGCAGTCTTGTTGCCAATCGCTATTATAAAAAGTCCTGTTGCCGAAACATGCTAATATATTACATATTCCACCCCATCAAATACCAGTATTACGAAATTGCAAAATAGCTCCAAATACCGGTATCATGTACATCGGTATACCGGTATTGTTATCACTAGATGTGTACATGTATATATGCAACTCTCTCATTTTAAAACCGTATTTAGTATATTCTGTAGCGCGGATTAGGTATTCGCTCAGAATTAATAAAGACTGAAGATCAATTTCAACCTAAAGCTCTATTTATCTGGAACTGAACAACACAAAACCTTATTTGCAAAAAACGAATTTTCCAGGTTTCGAAACTTTTAGACGCACATCACAGAACAAACGTCTACTCTAAAAGACAAGTTGACACGAATGTAAGGAGAAATTGAAAACACACTACAAATTTTTCTTTCACTCAAAGTGGCTTGCTTCAAACCACTGCAAATCGAACACTAAAATCTTCCGTTAAAGAAGCGTTATTTTACCCCAAATTTCTATGCAGATAACTCAAGGGTTCCACAAAAATTATATATTTTCCTTTCAATAAATTTTAAGTTAGTCACTTAAAAATCGATAAAAATAACACTATTTCAAAAATGAATAAATAAATAAATAGATAATAGTATATCGACCAACCCAGCATTCCGTTCTAGATCTAAATTTCCGTTCATGGTTTGCAATACATAAAGAATGAACTTATTTTTCCTCTAAGTTCACGTTAATTTTCATTATAAATGGACAAATTTATCGGGTTAGCAGTATTAATTTTTATTGTTAGGTATCAGTAGGAAAACGCATCATTGGACATTCTGCTATGAAAGTCACTGCCAACAGAAAGTCCTTTCGGAAAAGGCACACATAAAAGTTTTGAGCTAAGGGACAAGCTGCATGTCCTTTTTCGTTTTTCAGTATGCTACTTTGAATTAAAAATGGATTGCTTTGACGAGCTAATATATCCTGTTTAAGCAATATTTTAGCAAAAATTTCAAAAAAAAAAAAAAAAAAAGAAAAAAAAAAAAAAAAAGGAGCTTGTTTGTATTTGCTTGTATTTCAATGACTTTGTTTTGTTTTCAACAATGAAAAAAGTTTTAGAAGAGGAAGGAGTTGAAATAAGGAGTGATTAATTCAAAAAAAAAAAAAAAAAAAAAATTGCTGCAAGGAAAAAAAAAAAAAAACCTCCAAATGCTTCCGACATTATTATTGTAGATTCTTATGTAAAAAGACCCCGTGAATCCAAATATGACTACCGTTTTCTCCCATCACCCCCCACTTTTTAGAGGTAGTACCCCCAAAGTAAAAAAGAAAAAAAAATCTTGGAAACATCGCATGTTGTATACGAGCATGAGCCTCAACGCAGATTTTCAGTCAAGAATCTTCTTGATTTATTTATATTTATTTAATTTTCATTCGCACTAAAAACGAAATTCAGTATGATTATAATGTAGCATAAATGCAGTATATTTTTTTTATCTCTGGGGGATGCACCGCCCCCTCTAGTTTAACACTCCTTGATATAGCGATAAACAATTATACCGAACCACAATAATAATAAACAATTACATATAATTTTTGTTTTTTTTTTGGTCTGCACATGAAATTAAGAAATAAATTTGCATCTCTACATTTTTATTTGTGGAACGAAGGCTAAAGAATTTTTCTGGTAAGTTAAGAAAAAGTATCATTAAATTGAGGAATATAAAAAGCAAATGAATGCAATAAAAACAAAAAGTCTTTTCATTTAGTGTCATGCATTTTGAAATTAAAGTCAAAACTTATGAAGAAACTTTAAAAAGGGTTCATATTTCACAAGTGAATGTCGCCGTGTCCTTTTACTTTTAATACGCATTTTTTTTCGGTTAAAACTTCACGTCTCGCAAATTTTCGTTCTTTCCTTCAGACTTTTTCTTTTGTTATTTTTGTGCAATAGAGGCAGGGTATATTTCTCTCATACAGTTTAATCAAATTATCTGCAACAGCTTCACATTTTTCTACTCACTGAAAAACGTTGAAGAATATTAATGGTGCTTGTTTTGCATGAAAACAGAAAGTAGAAAGCATTTGGTAGCAAAAATAAGCAAAACAATTAATTAGAGAACAATTAATAAACAATGGCAGGTGTGGATACGACTCTGTATAAAATGTATTGGTATTGGTAAAAATAATTGGCAAAATGTATTGGTAAAAATAATTTGAAAACTATTCTAATACTGAGAATTTATTTAGCATAAAAAGCAAGTGTTTGGTGTAACATTTTTCTAACACTTATACATTTAGGACAAGCTAAATAATGATAAAAAACAGCTTTTATTCCTCATCGAATTTACTCCGCGCAACTAGCCGCAGCGTTTTCATGGTTTCTACCGTAAAAGTTTACAGTAAAATATGATCATACGGTAAAAAGCACTGGCAAAATGGATGGCAGTCCTTTTTACGTAAAATTTTATGAAATTTTTTGAGTGTTGTTGGGCAGTTATTAGACACTTATTTCCTAATTCATAATCAAAATCGTAATATAAATGGTATTATAGTCCGTGTCAATCCAAAAATGGTAACGGTATTATAGTCTGTGCCAATCCAGATAGGGGGACTACAATCATAGTCTCTGTCTTTAAATTTAACTTACGTTAAAACTAAGAAAAAAACTTAAAGGTGTTTTTTTTTTGTTTTTCCAACAAAAAATACTGACCAGTGATACAGCTCGACAAAGTTCAGGCCACTATTTCTCACTTGTGATTTTCGGAATTTTTTTTAAACTGCTTTATCTTCAAAACGGAGCACGATATTTGGTTGCAACTTTTTAATTTGAAAGACAATGATTTTTTCATTGCAATTATATACACCATTTGAAAATATGAGTTCAAATTTTTTTGCAACAGTCATTTCGAAAAAAAAAAAAATCAATTTATGATTTTTTTTTAAATTTCCAATTTTGAAAATATTGACTTTTTTAACTGTTGATCAATATAACTGAGTACTACGTTCCCTGAAAAGGAGAACTTCCACCTTTGAATTTAACAGATTTTAGAGACATTTTTTAAAAAATGAGGGCATTGGAGGATCTGTATATGTACAGATAGACTTGACTCAGAGGAAAATTGTATTTAGTTATGTAGCCACATTTTCATTTTCAGTTGCCACTTTATTAATTTTTTTTTTTTTTTTGAAATCAGGAAGCCAATCTTTTGACACTATCCTAAAAGGTTGCGTGCCGAGAAAAGTATCACGGTTTCGGCTGGCAAATCGGCAAAAGAAAGTTCTTGTTTTCACTTTAAAAAAAAATTAAATTTATGACTTTTTTTTTATTTTTGAAGATTCATAAACCACTAATTTTGAGGGATACAATTGTAATCATAATTCTAAATCAAAGGAAAAGAACAAACTTTTACTAGTTGAACATGTAACGTAAAAAATATTAATGTAACATTTTCTATTTTCCGGAACAAAGAGATTAAAACAGAGTTTCCAAATTGCGTGTAGAGTGCGAAGAAAAAAAGATGTTTTAAATTAACCTATAGATGAGTTATTATGCCGGAGGCTTTAAAAATTCAAACGTTTGACTAATTTCCTCTTCATTTGCATGACGGCCCTTTAAACACGGAGCAAACAAACAAATCTCCCGTGAAAAACGGAAAACTTTTGACGTCATAATGACGTCACCGGGATGAGGCTCCGAGCCGGAGAGAGGGAATATGATCGTTCACAGACAGCATGGCTGCTGCTTTGCGCGCAGGTGTTGCATCTTGTTGATCAATCACCGTTATGAGGATTA
Source organism: Uloborus diversus (assembly GCF_026930045.1). Classification (NCBI taxonomy): domain Eukaryota; kingdom Metazoa; phylum Arthropoda; class Arachnida; order Araneae; family Uloboridae; genus Uloborus; species Uloborus diversus. The sequence continues at coordinate 164,967,803 of NC_072734.1, read as the reverse complement.
TTGTTGCAGTTAATGCTGTTGTGATTTGCCCAGTGTGCGGAGGATACTGAAGAGCATCCCATATTTTTTGAGTAAGTCAGCTTCTCGTATTTCTTTTGTTTTTTTGAGGTATATATCAACTTGTCAAAGCGGCGGGATTGTTTAAATTCCGTTTGTACCGGCACGATTTCGCACGTGTTCAATGAACATGCTGTTCTTTTTTTTTTGTTTTTTGTTTTTTTAAACTTCCATAAAAAAAAAGTTCTTTTGTTACTGCAAATTAAAAATTTTACGATAAGGTCAGAACAAAAAGAGAGAAATTTTCTAATTTATCAAAGAAAAAAAAACGTTTTAATAAAGAAAGCCTTTTTCGTCAGCTGGCACGTTTCATGCAATTTTTGACAATAGTAATGTCACAGTACCAAAAAGATACTATAAATGCACAAATTAGCAACAAATTGCAGACACGTGTTTCAAGATGTCAAGCAACCTGTTTTTTTAATGTGGGAAAGTGTGAGCATTTAGGTGTAAATTCGTCAGAAAAAAGCTTTTTCCATAAGCTTAGTCAGCTATCTGCCGCTAATTTGTGCATTTCGAACGTTGTTTCTCCTTCTATTCCTGTGTTGCACCAAAGTATTTATTTATTTCTTTATAGCAATATTTACTCAGTTTCTGAACGGAAAAATATGAAACTAATATTTTGCCTATTGTGAACTTAAAGTAAAACTTGACTGCAATAACTTTCGAAGTAATAAAGCATAAAATTATCCTTTGTTACTATAAGCTAGCGATGATTAGGAGAAAATTCCTTGCTATTTTCAAAGTTATCCCATTTTTAAATAAACTTTTGACCAGCGATTACCAAATCTAAAAAAATAAAAGTTTCAACATTCTCATAATCCTTTCAAATGAAATACGTAACGAAAGTCCTCATTACTGGCGCAATTTTAAGTAAAAGTAATTACTTGCCACAACAAACAATTTTTCAACAATTTTCCAGTTATGTATAGAAAACTTGGTTAAAACAAAACTATTATTAGTTTGGATTGGTGTAGGATATATCGCACACCTAATACAACACCGGTACAAGTCAAAAATTGCCGATTTTGAGTTATATACATGTCCTGGTGCATTTTTATTACTTTTATTAAAATGCAAGACAGCCATAACCGAAATTTTTTTTAACCCTATTTTTCAGTTGTGTCAGTGTGTTACTATAGATACGAATTAAAGCTAAGGAGTATGACATTTAAATTGGTTATTCTCGAAAAGTAGTTTTTGCAGATGTGGCAGTGTTGTACTAGTTGCGCGATATATCAATAAGCACAAGGTGGGGGAGGGGTTGCCACCCATAAGCCAGGGCTATAATTTAGCACTATATATCATTTATACCATTTAGAAAAAAGTTACAACACAACACTAATCGTTTGCATTATAATATGGAAGAAACAGATCATCAAGGGTAGAAAAGGATTGTCACTTACTAAGCAATAATTCTTAAACTGTAACGGTATTGGAAGTAGTTCTGAGGCGGGAAAACAAATATTTTAAGTTTGCAACTATTTCTTCAAAAGGCTAAAAAAAAAAAAAAAAAAAAAAATGCATTAAGTGAAATTTCTATTTAAAAAATTTGAAGTTATCCAAAAAAAAAAGTTTTTGATTTTTAAATGCCCAACAGCACACATTTAAACCATTATAAGGTGCCACTGATTTTTATAATCTTAGAAAGTACAATTTTATTACTTTGAATAAGAAATACTAAAAATTTTATTTGATTTGAACAATTAAGAGTTATTTTAGAGTACATCTTTGAGACTTGGTCGTGGTTTAGTAAATCTATCCTATTAAAAAGCGTAACTGTGAAAAATAGGTGCGATATAAATATATATTTTTTTACAATTTTTATTTTAGAAAAAATAAAAAAGCAGCAAAATTTTCTTAGGTTTTAACTGATACCGGAAATTAAATTTTTTGTGTAACCAAAATTTAGCATCGAATTCGATGCTTTTAAGTTAAATGCTGTAAAAAAAAATACGTTTAACCATGTTTAAGAAGATTTAGTGTAGTGATTACTGGACGTTATGTCTTGGTTTACAACTGACAACAGATTGCTAAATTAAAGTTAAATTTTTGAGAAGCGTATTTAGTAAGATTATAAATCTAATAGAAGAACTAACAGCAGTATAATTTCTTAATGATTTAAATGAACACCATCCTCAAAAGCTCAACATTTTCGACTTCTTTGATCAATGAATGCCAACATCATTTCTGAAACATTATTGTAATTCAACAACCAACAGAAGATCGAAGTATCAAACGCCCAACATGTTGCTAACGAATCATGATAATATTTTTAGCAATGAACTATTTTTTACCTCAAGCATTTCATACACACTTTTGGTTTTTTGAGTCCTACCTTGATTGCTTAATCAATATTAAGGAAATAATTTTAGATCCTGAATACAGTTCTAAATGTCATCCTTTAATATCCAATAAATCATTACATTTAGTACACATTTTTGAAAAAAAAAAAAAAAAAAGACAATTCTAACGATAACAAAATGCTTTTTACTGTTTACTAGTTCTCTCGTCACAGGTAAAATCTACACGTTTTAAGCATTATTAGTAAAGTAAATGTATTTTAACTTGAATATTGGTCTAAAAATAACATTTCCAATAGTAATAATGATTTTTAAATAGCCGGGTGACAAGTCATTAGAGTAAGTCGGGTCATCACTCCCCAGCTATGTAAAAACTTTTTAAAGAAAAGTTATGCAACGGAAGATGAAAAAATAATACTTTCTGCCTCTATTAATGTAGGTACAGATGTTGTGTTAAATCTATCATAACCAAAAATTAAGAAAAAAATTTGCTATTGCAAAAAAAAAAAAAAAAAAAAAGCAGTTTTGTGGCACATTACCTTGACTGTCAGGCAATTCGCCCCACCCCATTAGGTTAACTGTCCCCCTTGACCAGCAAACTGATTGCAATAAGCAAAAAGTATTTAAAATTACTTTAATGCAAACCAATACAAATCATAATATGAAGAACGAAATTAAAAATAACAATCAGTTTTATTTTAGAAAAATGAAAATGTAGGAAAATAGAGCTAAAAGGTTTTAAACTGCGTTTAAAAAGTCACTCTTACCTTTCACTTCGCTACAAAGTTGCTATTTCTTCTAAAAATGGTTGTAACGTAAAACGCGTGCGTAAAACTTCTTCATACACAAATGCTCTTGAAAAAGTCGACAAAGGCGCACTCTTTGCTAAAATTATGAAATACAGTTACTGGGGCCGTGATACCGCGACTTACTCTATGGTTTTCTGCTGCCGGTTCACTAGTATAGTGTAAAGAAATTCGAATTTTACTGACAGAAGTGACAGAAGTTTTCAATTTATAAGATGCAAATGCATATGATTCAAGTATCAGAATATTATTTAATAAAAAGCAGTAGAATCGATAAACGTGTTTTCACAATTCGATTGAATGCAAACATGTCTGTAAGTTTTTAATGCATCTTTAAGAGGGAAATTTTTTTTTTAATCTTATATTTTAAAAAATAAAAATATTTTTTTTTCGATCTATGGCAGTGACATTGTTACCGCATGAAAATTTCATGATCTAGATTCCATTTTTTGTAGGAAATAAGTAGGCAATGTGTTAGTTCATTTCGGTGTAACCCTGCCTCCTAGTGGAGAAATACGAGATATTGCGACTCTTGCTTTAAACGGATGGTTGTGTTCCCCAAGTGTGTAGCATGTGTTGTGAGTTGTTAATCAGAAAATGTTATGTGAACGTCACCTGTTCGTGATTCTCTTGAGCAGTCTTTGTTCAGTGTCGAAGAACAGTACTAAAATACCCCAAGACACCACCGGAAATCCTACAGTTATGCAAAAAACAAGGGACGTGTAACGTAGTTTTAAAAGCATTGGTCTGGATTTTTATGCCACTCTACAATATATGCTGGCGACTTAACTTCACATTTTATTTAAAAAAAAAGAAAGAGAAACATATATATATATATATATATATATATATATATATATATATATATATATATATATATATATATATATATATATATATCTTATGTATGCTCAAAAAGAACGCTATTCATGAAAGGAATCATAAAATTTGTAAAATAATATTGTCACTATAATTCACTTTTAATAAAACCTGTCATTATTTGATTAAAGAAACTTGATAATATAATTGAAACTAAATAAATATTAGGGTTTCCAATCCCGCGACAAATTCAGTCCCGCGGGATTTCGGGATTGTAAGGAGCCAATCCCGATGGATCCCGGGGGATTGACTTTATTCTTCTAAAAATTTATTTTTATTGTCAATTAGAAATGCTTCTTAGGAATGACTACTTTTGTTACTTGAATTAGTAGTCATACCGGATTCTGCAATATTAATTGTAGAGCACCCCAAAGTTCGATCCGAATTTGCAATTATCATTTGGTTAGCAAAAGTGTGCCCGAAAAAAGTTTCTAGCAAGCAATGAGAAAGAATTTTTGCTCATAAAATACTACGCTCGATGAAAATACATGCTGTGACTCCAGTGCAGTTCGTTTTACTGAGATTAAATAACTGTGGACATTTAGTAAAAGATCCCCATTAGCTTACAAAAAGTGCACAATATTTTTCTTATCAAATGCACTGATACAATGACAAACGTTAATGAAGCCACAAGGGTACTTTCAATGAAGTTAAGTTGGATACAGCCAAACACATATCCAATAGATATCGTTTGTGCCCGAAATCTGCAGTTCTTGAGCAAAAACCATCCATAAGAAAAGCAAAATCTCAGAAGGTGGTTAGTTAAAGGTTTTGAGTGCATTCTTAAGCTAATAGAAGTATTCTAACGTTGCATTCAGGTTACTCCAGCAGGTTTCGAATCAGTAATACACTTTTTCTTTTTTATCTAAAGCGTAATTTTCTGGATTTTAAATTTTAGTGATGGTTTTCCAAAACACATTCAAATTAAATGCATTTTCTCAACTGCTGAACGAATGATAATGAAACCATGAGTGAGAATATCAATTCATTGTCAGAAAAATATGCCCTATTTTTATTGTGTTCTTAAATGGTAAATCACAGTTCATCATATGAGACAGAGTTTTTCTCGCTCTTCTTGTAGATGTACGAAGAAGGCGATTCAAACTACAGATGATGCCTGTGAAAATAGTCGCTTTATGAGCGGCAAAAGTTGGTAAACGTTTGAGTGGAAAAAAATTGCGGGACTGGAGATCCCGCGGGATTTTGCTATTAATCCCGCTAAATATCATGCGGGATCCCGCGGGATTCGGGATCGGGATTGGAAACCCTAATAAATATCTTAATGAAACAAATTAACAAAATTTAACAACGTCTTCCAAGCACAAATTGGCAAACAGATTGCAAAAATGTTTTTCGGGTTTCATGCTGGGGAGCCCCAAACTTAAGTTTTTAGTAGAGCGGAAATCTCAATGTGCCCAATGGAACTCCCAAATTTTGCCGAATGCTAAGATATGGGTATGGGCACACTAGTACATCTAATGAAAGGGAAGTTTCCGGCATTAAAAAATTGCAAAATAACAGTTAAGTTTCAAATTTGCGGCATTGTTAGACAAAATTTGCCAAGTAAGAAATTTTTCACGGATGTCACAATGACCTCCGGTGGTGTCCCCTCCCTGCGCTTCTGATTTAAGGGGGTCCGGGACACAAAAATCGTCAAATTTTGCAATTTTTTTAATCATTTTAAAAACTTCACCGTTTTTTCTGTTTAAAGGACGTTTAAATCTCGTTTCTATCTTAATTAGAACGAAAGACATAATTACTTTTGTTGCATGTATTTAACTAGTATTATATATATTTAACTTAAAACTTTAAACGTGTTTTTCTCCATGATGCAATTTTCCCCGATTTCTTGTATTCAAACACTTACAAGTCAAGAACCGATAAAGTAATGAAATTTGGAGCATATCTTTTTTAAACAGTTTACTTTAATTCTTATTCGGCAAATTTGAGAAACAGGAAAAAAAAAGTTTACCTCAAAAAATGTAATTAAAAAAAAAGTATCTTCGAATTTTTCGAAATTTTCTTCAAATATTTTTTTATTTTTTATTGAATTAATATTTTAAAATCACCGAATAAAAATTAAAACTTTGATATTTGTGCATCATTTTTTGAAAAAAAAATTGAAAACTGACCAAAAATATTTTGAGTTATAGCAATTTAAAGCAACCCCATTAAAAAAAAAGAAAAAATAAAATTTAAAAAATATTTTTTAAAAAATATTTATGTTATCATTTTGCTTACTAAATAGATGGTGAATCAGTGCAAAAAATTTAAAAACTCTAAACTATTTAATAACATGTTTTTTCAAAATGTGTCCTGGACCCTTAAAAAAGAAAAAAGAACTGCCTTTTCACTTCAACGAAATGTGACCGTTAGGCTTCAAAGATTTTTTTTTCTCGGAAGATGGATCCTAAAGGATCCATCTTCCGAGGTTAGGATGCATCCGAGGTTAGGATGCATCCTAAAGCTCAGACTTCGCTGCATTGAAAAGAGAGTTTCTTGAAACCCCGAAATACGTACCTGCAATCTGTTGGCTAATTTGTGATTGTTATAGACGTTGTCTACTATCGTTTCTTAAACATAATAATGCTTCTTAAAGGCAAAAAATGCTTAACAATAGTGAAAATAGGTTATTTCAAATTCATGTTTTCTCCCAAAATAAGTGAAAGTTTAGCGAAATTAATATGCTTAATCTAATTAAATACAAGCGTTTGTCGTAAGTTACATTTCTAGAACTGACGGCTTAAGAGAGCGCATATCTAAATGCTTTTAGATTTTCATTAGTTATAAATGCATGAAGTAATATGTTACATTATATTCGTTAACCCAGTACAATGCGCGAAATATTTTGTGAATTGTACGAGCGATTTTACTGCCATTTATCATTACTGAAATAAAGAGCTCAAGAACTGTAAGTAACTATTTCCTGAAATACACCGTCAGTTCAGTCAATTCCAGTTACGTGCTTTTTAGCACTCATCAGCTCGGCAATAGGAAAGCGACTGCTACTGGAGGTGGAAAAACCTCTTAAGGAAGCCAAGAGTGCCAAACAAACTGGTAGCTAATACAGCACGAAACTGCAGTCCTCGGCTGGAATTGATTGAGCTGGCGGTGTGTTTCATGTATTTCAGCCTTAGCCCTGGCTATAGGGCGGTAACTTACTGCATAACTATTTCCTGTTTCAAATCTCTGGTACACACTCAAAAGGTGTTGTTCAACCGTATTTGTCGCTTAAAACCCAACAAATTCGTATTTTATAGACTTTATTTCGTTTTCAGAAACATGCACTACTAAACCGGAATGAATTTTCGGGGGGAATTTCGTTTCGCGACGTCGAAGGAGGTTTCGCGAGTCCTTTTAACTGCTTAAGAGCCATTCCATGGAAAACGGCAATTTTGTCCCCAACGTTAAGCTTTCTTCATTTCGTTAAAAATACTGATTTAAAAGGGCAATGAGCAAAATTTTGTTGCTTAGAAAAATTACAAACGTATGTGTGACTTCTTCAGCAAAAACTTTTTGTCGTTACCGATTAAAATTATTTATTTTTTATGAAATATAGGAGACGTGCGGAACAAAACGACCGTTTTCAGTGGATTGGCCATATACACAATTTTTTTTTAACGGTTTAAATAATTATTTCTCAACAGATGCGATTTGCTTCCTTAACGTTGGAACCTTAGCTTTCAAAACCTACAATTCGTTTCGTCATTGCTATATTGATAGAGCAAAAAATGTTAAGTAATGCATACAGAAAACTACAGAAGTTGGCTTTGGATGGCCCGCACGTGACGTATGCAAATATATTAAATTTCAAGTTTCGAATTAATTGAATAAAAAATAATACCGTGTCAGGAGTATCTTTGCATCAAATGTAAAGATTAAAAAAATTTGCTTACTTCTGTTTAATTTAAATATTAAGATTTTATCGCAAAATGTTGGTGAAATTATTGCGTGCTGATTGTGCCGCACGTGACGGTGGAATTGCCCTTAAATTTTTTTCCCGTGTCATGAGACGTATGAAAGTTACCAGAAAATTTACCCATACCAGTATCTCACAAACGTGATCTCGTGTTGTTTTATTTCTAGTTAATAATTTATTCAAACCTATTTACTATAAATGAGCCCCGAAGCAGCATTTTTTCTCAAGGTAAACCACGTGGTGCATTTTGATCATCTCTACATAGTATAAAATGAGGTCTCCAAAAAGCGTTCGTTTGTGTGAACGCGCAAAACTCGAGAACTACGTGACAGATTTCGCTGAAATTTTCACATTATCTTTCCTTTAGCACCGGAAAGGTTTGCAGACAAGTTCGATAAAAATTCAATGAGTAGTTCTTTTTTTTTATTCCCATTTAGGCCCAATTCTCACATAAATTCCAAATATGGGGGTGAAAAATTACTTGCACTTATTAATATTTCATATCGTTGGAAAAGGTAGAATTTTCCGTGTTCAACGAAATTTGTTTCAATTCTCTAACTTAATTATGGCGGGAGTTATTTGCGTTTCTAGCTCGAATTTTTTTAGGCTTAGCTGAAATTTAGGCATTGCGTTCTTCATTAAATCTATCAATAAAAAGTGAAGGAATTGTTCCACAGTTTTCTTATTGATACCATTGGAGAAAGCGATATTTTTTTACTCCAGATCCATCTCGACCTATGCTCGAAAAACTAAGCTTCTATCGTGAAAGGAAAACAAGTTACAAGCCTTTTTAAATCAAGTTCAAAAAATCTCATTTCCATTCAAATTGTTAACCATTTTCTCTCGCATTTTAATTCCATAAACTCATTTTATTTATTTTTTCCATGGTTACGCTTTTTAAATCCATCTTTCTCGATTTAATTTCTTAAAGGTACTTTAATATCTGTAGTCATTGTTTGGGAAGGAAATTTTGCATGACGTTTTTTTAAAATTTATTTAACCCTCATTGTTGAATATACGTCACTTGACACAACTTGTATTTTCAAGGGCAACGCAGCTAGTTAGCGATAAGTTTGTCTCTACTTCTTTGTTATAAAGCAACTGCATGGCATGACAAGGGTAATGCATCCATTTTTATTGCACTCAATATCAGAAAGATAAAAACTTAACCATAAATTATCTGTTAATGAGTGATTCTGACGATTTTGAATACGCCAGTTTGATTATCTTTTGCGTGGTGAAAGTGATGTAATCAAATCGTTTACACTTTGCTTGCACTATACAATGCTTTTTAAAATAACTTTCACTCCTCTTCCCCTAACTGAAACTGAGAAAAAAAAGTTAAACTCGATACTTATATAGTCATTTTCTTTAAAAAGAAAAGAAAAAAAAAAACATCATTTTTAACTAGTTTTTCTAGAAAAACACCTTTGTGCTTTAAAGAATTTAATTATATTGAAGTTCATTTTTGGTTAAACGTTTTTCGGAATATACACCGAAAAATTTATTTAAAAGTTAGTTTCTATCTTTTTTAAAAGGATTTTTTTTATAGAATTGATACAACTTCAACGCGTTCTTTTGAACATTTCTTAGAAAAATATGTTTTCGAATGTCTCAACAAAAAGAATGAATAACTCCATCATAAATTTAAGTTTTAAATGTTTCATAAATATTTCTGTAATGTAATATTTGCTCTATTCGAAGCATATTAACCTTCGATATTTTTCATTAATTACAATTCTATATTAGAATTAAACTTTGAAATAATCACAACATATGTAGGTGTTTCTAACATATTTAGAAAAAGATATCTTCATGATATATGTTAAAATTGTGTGGAATTATCAATACTTTAATTTAAAAAAAAAAGAGCTTTGCAATGTGATGAATATTTTTGTAAGATCATAACTTAGAACGAAATTTTGCTAAGTGTCGAGGTTTTGAATAGCACTCAAAGATAACTTAGAACTTTTCAGTATTTGTAGACAAGGTTGTGGAATCGGAGGAAAAATGACAAACTCCGAGTCCTGGAATTTTGAAGACTCCAACTCCGACTCTGATGCCCTCATTATTCAAGAAAAGTAAACATGATCTTAGAAATTTTGAAAAACACTGTCACAGAAGGGATCTGAATAAATTTAAAGTGAATTAAACATTTAATATAGAGTTTATTAAATAACATTGAAATCTGATACTTTGCTGAAATTTCTTCAAGACTAATCATATTTCTCTACGTCAGTTTAAAAAAGTTTTACTATAAAAACTTATTTTCTTGAAGCAAAAAATTCAATTGAATTAATTACAAATTCGTAAATGGAAACTTTATGGTTGCAGCTATAATTAGAAACGCAATTAGGAAGTCATTTACAAGATCTTTAATGCATAGATTTAAGATCTCCGCATTAGAATGATTGCATCATAAATTTCGGAGTTTCAAATGGTCTAAATTTATGAGCCGGAAATGTGCAAGAGTTAGATTTCTAAGTTTTAACAAACTTAGATGAAAAACTTTTAACAATGTTGTTAAAAGTTATTGAGCTATAAAATAACTTTTCATATATTAAGTCCTGTCTAAGTAAAAAACCAATGAGAATAATAGTTTTTCTATACGAGGTACACAAACAACAGTTTTTTTACTCTTAAAAAAAAAACTGCAATTTTTATCCTAAAATGCCTTTATTGTTTACTAGTGGCACCCGCACGGCTTTGCCCGTAGTAGAAAATTAAAAGGTCGTTTGGTTCGCCTGTATATTTACAAATTATGTATGATGAATTTCTCGCAATTGGCTTGCCCATGTTACGGTTCCACGTTATGATAACTTGGTAATTTACTCTTCCATCTTATGATAATTTTGCTCGGGAAAATGTTCTTAAAATTGGAATAGAAAAAGAACAAAATCAAATTTTCGAAAAATCGCTTCGAGGTGCACACCACCATGCTACAAACTAATTCTGAGCCAAATTTCATGAAAATCGGCCGAACGGTCTAGGTGCTATGCGCGTCACAGAGATCCAGACATCCTCCAGACATTCAGACAGAGAGACTTTCAGCTTTATTATTAGTAAAGATTACAAAATGAGTTGAAAACTTTTCCGTCTTTAGACGCATGACGACTATAAATGAAAGTGGAGAAACTAAAGCATACTGTAATAAATGTAATGCAATAGCATGCACTTATCTTAAGTACTTTGCCGCGATGTATAAAGTAAAATGGCCTGTAAAACACAAAAAGTCTCAGACTAAATGTACTGAAAGAGAATATACTTTTTAACTCCTAAAATAAATGTACTGAAAATACATAAATTATAATGATAAAAATAACGAATAAAGATTTTGAAAGAATGAAATAGCTTGCACTTGTTTCGAATTTTTTCTGTAAACGTTCAAGTTACAAATACATTCGGTACTTTTTCGTACGCATATTTTCGAAAATCGCACTGAAATGTTTTTCGAATTAAAAATTGATAAAAAGTTGTACAAATTTATAACTTGTGAGCCAAAATTTCAAAGAGAAGTCGCTTATTTACGAAACAAGAAATTTTTAGAAATATTGTACAAATATTTTCTGGTTGCTGTTGAGGTCAAATTTTCTTAACATTGCTTGCATTAGGGGGGAAAAAAACAAGTATCACTTTTTGATTGCTTTAAATTCTTCTTTAAAATGGTACGGCACAAGGAAAATTAATATCATTTGTCGCATTTAGAATGAAAATAGCGTATGTCATTCTACATAGTTTCGTGTAGACGAAGATTTTTCAAAAAGATCTGTAAAAGTTTTAGACTGCGTGAATCTTAACTTTAAATGAAGGATTTGTATTTAACCACAGGTACTTATATTGTGTATTAAATTTTATTGATAAATCAATCAACCTGTAACATGCTTTCAAAGTAACTTTATATGACTTACATTGCTGTCATTCTACATTTGTGATGGATTTATTCATCGGATTTATGGACTCATTCAACTCTATTTTTTTCGATTTGATCAAATTTCATCTACCATTAGCGCAGCGAGAAATTTTCATCTGGGTGGGGAAAAAGAAATTTCGGGATTAGCGACTGGTGTATACGTTTGATTGTATTCAATTCAATCGAATTCTATTAGAGTTAGTTGAACGAGCCTTGAATTTCAATATATGAAACGAAATTTATAAACTAAAAGATAGCAGAAAATTCTGGCTACTGATCTAATCAGCAGCCTGGAAGCTGACCTACACCTCTATCATGCTCATTTGAACATCAGTTCAGATTTGTGGACAACTTTTGTGCTCTCCTAGTGGTCAATATATATCGGTATTTTTTGCGCAGTTGGTCACTTTTTACAAATGAATTCAAGAGGAATTATAGGGTGTCCCAAAATTAACGCGAGATTTGAAATTACCACCATTTTTGCAGTAAATTGCTGGCAACCCTAAAAAAAGAACTATTTGACAGCTGAGAGTTTAATGTTATTAAAAATGGAGCGTTACACGGTACAATAATAACGCATTTTCATTATTGAACAATTATTTCAAAAATAATGAAAGTTGAGGTTGGTGAAGCAATTACTGGTATTGGCGCTCGGTTGGCGGATGGTTTTGGGCTTGTTGACATAAACCTTTGACTTCAAATAACCCTATTAGAAGAAATCTAATGATGTTAAATCACACGATCTAATGTGCCAATTCTAATCACCGAGACGAGAGAGTACACGACCAGAAAATGCTTCATGCAGTAATTGAATTGTTATGCACTGGCTGTATAGTAGCATAACACTCCATTTTAACTAACCCAAAGCTCGCACTTGTCAAATTGTTCTTTTTTAATGGCTGCCAACAATTTACGGCAAAAATGGCGGCAAATTCAAATCTTGTGTTAATTTAACACTTAACTCAAATTATAACATTTTTGGGTTTCACCATTATCATTCATCCGATAAAAAAAAAAAAAAAAAAAAAAAAAAATCTGCATATTTTAAACACTAAATGAAAACTAAATTCGAATTAGCCAAATCATATGCTAAGACATTAGTGAGTAAGCTTATGGTAATATATAACGATTACGTTTTATATTTAATAAACAATCAACCACCTGAACTTGATAATTGCATTTCATCTACTGCAGATCAATCACAGTAACCAGTGATTATGCAAACTCACCACTTCGTTATGATGAATCGCACTTAATTGAGTGAGACAACCTGGTTTTAATGGCACGTTTCTCCCTCCTAATGCACGAAATCGGAGTAAATCAATACATAGAACTTCAAGTTTGAAAGCAGTTTCTAGACTAAAATATTTACCTGTCATATTTCAAAATAAATGAAAATTCGCTACCTAATGTATGAATATAAAGTGAAAAAACGGTTTTCTTTACCGTTTACTGAGTTTAGTTTAATTAGCAGAAACCCAATACTTTTTTCTTTAAATCCCAATATCTAATGTTGAAAATTAATTAAAATACCTGAATGAGTGTAATGCATATAAACGGCAAATACAGTATACAACTTTGATTATCCGGACTAACAGAGACCGAAAGTAATCCGGATAATCGAAAATCCGAGTAACCGTGCAACAGTTTTCCAGAAGATGGAGAAAATTTTCTTTACCGTTTACTAAGTTTAGTTTATTTAGCAGAAATCCAGTACTCTTTTCTTCAAATCCCAATATCTAATGTTGAAAATTAATTAAAATATCTAAATAAGTTCAGAATAAATAATATAATAATTTAATAAATAATAAGCTTATTAACATCATTAATTATAAAAATTTAATAAATGATAAGTTCAGAATAAATAATAAGTTCAGAAAAATTTCTGAATAAATTCTGCAGGTTCTCAAATTGTGTGCCATGGCACCCTGGGGTGTCGTAGGAAGAGACGAGGCAGGAAGATCCAGGAGACGAAGTGTCCATAGCATCAATATGTATTTAAGGTTGGTGTGCAAAATAAGGTCATTTTCACCAATAAAGTCATCTCCTCATTGATGTAGCATAGTAAAAATTTGCTAGATCATGACTTCATCGTCATCAGCAACATTAACCGATGTTAAAGTGGTATCAACAAGTAGTTTCAAATTACCCGGCAATAGAAACCAGGTAATAAAACTTATTACAGAAGACTGGTGTCATAACTACCCGACATTTTTTTTTCAGTAAATTTCGCTTCTACATGGATCACTGTAGGTTACTATAGCATAAAAAAAGGTATTTAATGTTCTTAAAGCCTAATTTATGTTTCTAGCAAGGCTAAACCGTCTTTGCTTGTTGAAACTGCTGAAAAACGTAACTAAAACTTAAATTTTCACTTGTTTAAATTTTTCCTAGTTTTTATGAGTCATTTGGTGAGCATTAAAAAGCTAGAGTCAATTCAATCACAAAAGAGCGAGATACTAGGTTATGAACCTCAGAGTGGTCTTATTAGGTGCACTTGTCTTCTTTATCTTGACTAATAATAAAGCTGAAAATCTGTCTGGATATCTGTCAGGATCTCTGTGACGTGCATAGCGCCTAAACCGTTCTGCCGATTTTTATGAAATTTGGCACAAAATTTGTTTATAGCATGGAGGTGTGCCCCTCGAAGCGATTTTTCGAAAATTCGATTTTTTTCTTTTTCTATTCCAATTTTACGAACATTTTCCCGAGCAAAATTATCATAAGATGGACGAGTAAATTAGCAAGTTATCATAACGTGGAACCGTAACATGGGCAAGCCAATTGGCGAGAAATTCACCATACGTTATTTGTCCATATACAGGCGAACCAAAAGACCTTTTAATTTTCTACTACGGGCAAAGCCATGCAGGTACAACTAGTACATAAGAGAGATGGACTAGGGTGCCGTGAGAAAGTTCTGATTCTTCAGAGGGTGCCGCGAGTCGAAAAAGATTGAGAACCGCTGGTGTAATACATATAAATGGCAAATATAGTATACAACTTTGATTATCCGGACTGACAGAGACAAAGTAATCCATTGATAATTGAAAATCCCGAGCAACCTTGCAACAGCTTTCCGTGAAATGGAGAAAATTAATTGAAATCGTTGAAGTTACAAAAAATAATCGCTCGTAATAACACCATTTGTTTGAAATCATATCATTAATCCGATTTACTAAAGCTGATAAGAATCACTTTATGTATCAAAACTGATGCTCATAAACAAATTGCTTAAATTTCCAGTTTTGAAGTGGTTTTGTTACGTATCTATATCATTTTCTTCATTTTCTCCTGCATGCAAATGCGGAGTAAGCACTTAGAAATTTTTTTTCAACAAGATTTATGTTTCTCTCCTTTCATCTCCCCAATGCACTAAGTAGAAGAATAAATGAAAATATGCGAATCTCAACCCATTGAGATAAAATTTTGTTCCGCGTTTATAATATACTTCTTTAAAATTTTGAAATTCGAGTTATGTTTCGTGTTCTAGGTATATACATGCAACCGTTTTCGTTGATCATTTTGTGCAAGTGCTTTAAATTGTTCAATGGAGATTTATCTATATATGAGGCAGTGAGAAGCAAAGGAATGTAAGTGGACATTTTCAAGTTTTGAGTAAAACGCATTTAAAGATAATATCCTAAATAGGATTTCATTGAATTTTTTTTAAAATCATGCTGTATAGCAGCAACTACCAGGGCTACTAGTATCATCTCTTGCCCCAAGATAGAGGAGAGGTTCACCTACCATGTGTACTGGTCATCTCCAAATTTTTAATTTTGCCACTTGCATCCCTTTGCTTCTCACTGCCTCATATGTGCTTATTCACTTGGTGTGTGCTAAAAAGTGTTTTATTCGCTTATTCATGTGAACAATATCAATTTGAGTTTGAAATGGAATTAAAAAAAATACATCTGACAGTCTAGGTGGCTGCGTTGAAAAATTTAAAGAAGGATCTGTACTCTGTTAGGTAGAGTTAGAGTAAGAAAGGTAAGTTTTGCGTACAAAAAATGATGTGGTCTCCAGCACATCAGGCGAGCTTTTGAACCAGCTTTAGAGGCAAAGTTGACTGTCAACTATTGTCCGTTTTTCACAAGAAGGCACTTGACTCCTCCCTCGTCACGTGGTACCCGATGATTCAATTTCGCTGTTTTCGGCCGAAGATATATTCGGATCATAGCATTTTGTTGTAAAAGCAGCAGTTTTAAAATGTAAGAATAACTAAAATGATAACAGATGAGTGCAGCAAGTGATTTAAAGGACACTAGCCTTTTTTACTTCCTTTTACAAAAAAGGAAGTATTGTATTCGCGAAAAAATTTTCACTCAAAAATCGCCCTTAATTTCCATTTTGCTCACCCCCAAATGAATGTTGAGTTTTTTTTTCGATTCGACCACATGCGGAAAAGTGCCTAAGAATGTATAGACACGCGAAATATCCATTTTGACCATCACCGAGGTAATTACAACGACTTTTCTCGTGACGTCTGTATGTATGTGCGTATGTGTGTATGTGCGTATGTGCGTATGTATCTCGCATAACTCAAAAATGGTATGTCCTAGAAAGTTGAAATTTGGTACATAGACTCGTAGTGGGGTCTAGTTGTGCACCTCCCCTTTTGGTTGCTTTCGGATGTTCCTAAGGGGGTCTTTTGCACCTTTTTGGGGGGAAATCATTGTTAATTTCGATGTAAACTCAAGTGGCGTTATAATTTGTCGGACACTTGGCGATATATCGCCAGTTTTTTGGTCGCCAAGTTTTGTCGCCAACTTGGCGACAAATTTGGCGGAGTTTTTTTTTTTGGTTTCAATTTGGCCATTGTTGGTGATATTTAGAGAATAAATATTGAATCACATTAAAATAGCGAATAATGGGGAAATGACATTAAATTGGAGTAAAAGGAAGTCATGTGATGCACACATCAGCTCGTTTCACATTAAAATGCACGCCCAATTTAAGGCTGTTTCGTTGTCTCCTTTATAAGAGTTAATTCAGCTCATTCATTTTAAAGAGTTAATTAAACTCATCTAGATGAGAGTGGTTGCTGCAAGCGTGCCTGGTGTGTCTAATGAGTTGCCTCTAGTTTGAAGTATGCCGGGCGACTAAACTTTTCTATCTGGTTGCACATCCTGATAACGGCCCGTTTGATTGTTGATTCAAATTAGTTGCCTCGTGCGAAAGAGGTCTAAGATTTAATAAAATTTTTAATGATTAGATTATTATTATTAAAATATTCAATTAATTTTTCAGCTTTTTATGATAAAGGGCTGTCTCTAAATTATGTCACACTTTTTCCATCATATTCGAACCTCCTTGCCTCCTTTGTTACAAAAGGTCACACACTTCACCTTACCTCTTTCTCTCCCCTCGTCACACGTCATGCTACAATGCATAAACAAATTGTAATAAAAAAAAACATGATGTCGCATTTCTCGTCACCCGCTTATATCTACTCCTTGTCACAAACTTTCAATTTCACCCCCCCCCCCTTGATTCTCAAAACGTTGCAATATTTGTTGACTACCCTTAACTAATGACAGAACGTGAGAAAATGAAGAAAATAACATATTTTGAGTGGATTTAAATTAAAAAGGATGTCAATGTTTCATTATTAAAGCAGGAGTGTTCACCCCCTAAGAAAAAGGGCGCACCTCTCTAAATATTTCGAGGACACTCCCAAAAGCAAGAGACCCCACCCCAAGAAACAATACCCCTCAAAACAACCCCCTAATAATTTTGATGGTACAGTCTGCGCCTCCTCCCCCCAGGTTTGCATCTGGTTTTCGTTTTACTCCTGTATTTTAAGTATTACTACCAGCTTTAAAAATAAATGTAGCGTTAAATTGAAAAAAAGAAAAAACAGAGTTCCACAAGCATGCTTTTGGCATTAATATCCTTTACGTCAGTGTCGTTTTAGAAAATTTATTACCTTCTAGCATTGCACAAGCTTTTAATCTAATAGAAATTTACTCTATCATAATCAGATTTTCTCACCTTTTATCTAAATTTTCTTAGAAGTAACTATCAAGAAAGTAAACGATAATAAGATTAAATATATCGAAAGCAAATGATAAAACAATTGCATTAGGAAAGTTAACAAAATGCCTGATTTAATTTTAAACTCCGTATGATAGTTTTAGACTATATTGGAGGTATTAAAACACTAAGGAAAAGTTGAACAGGGCACACTGGTTTACATAATGGTACCTGGTTTTGATTTATAACTCGTAGTACAGAAAGTAATTGCTGAATAAATATATTAGATGACAATGGATTCCTTTGATTTTTCTTTTTGATTTGAAGCGGATCAAATTATTGAAAAAATGTCTCTTCCTTATTTTTATGCTTCTCCACGCTCTAGTTTTCCATAGAACAGAAATTTTTGTAATCAAGATTAATTAAAATAATGATTATTTAAATTTAAGTTTATTGAATAAAATAATTTACATTGAAAAATCAATATTCTTTTACATTTTTGCATTGTTAATTTACATAAGCTTATATATATATTATCCTTTTTGGACCTTCTATTATATCCATCAAACAGTTTTAGCGGTTTTGGGAAATTAATGGGAAATCGCTTGATTTTCAAAACAATTAAACATTATCGTTTTTCTGTCACTGTGACTGCGTAAACGTGCGTTTTATTTACTACTAATAAAGCTGAAAGTCTCTCTGTCTAGATGTCTGGAGGATGTCTGGATCTCTGTGACGCGCATAGCGCCTAGACTGTTTGGCCGATTTTCATGAAATTTGGCACAAAGTTAGTTTGTAGCATGGAGGTGTGCAACTCGAAGCGATTTTTCGAAAACTCGATGTGGTTCTTTTTTTTATTCCAATTTTAAGAACAAAACTATCATAAGATGGACGAGTAAATTACGAAGTTATCATAACGTGGAACCGTAACATGGGCACAATCCAATTGGCGAGATACGAAATTACCATAACGTGAAACCGTAACACGGGTACAAGCCAATTTGCGAGAAAATACACCATACATTATTTGTAAATATGCAGGCGAACCAAAATACCTTTTAATTTTTCTCTTACGGGCAAAGCCGTGCGGGTACCACTAGTAAATTATATCCCAATTTCTTACACGCTATTTCATGTTCTCAGATATTCTAATGAAAAAGTTCTTACTTAAAGAAAAATAATTGCGATATTAAGGAACATTGTTTGCTCAATGCAGAGTTGATATTCGTCAGTGGCCGGCAGTGACAATTTCATTGGAAGCATCTGTTTTTGAAATAGTGCCAACTTTTTTTACTCAAATTACTGAGGGGAACATAATTTCAATTTTGTGAAATCCATAGTTCTAAATACATCAATTAATTTAAGTAATCTATTTTGAATAAATTTGGTTATAAAGAATGCATATTGATTTTGATGGAAAATATTTTATCAATTACTTAATGCTTTTTCTGCAGTTTCCGTTTATTAGTGTTTCTTTTTAAGGTGGTGATTGACAAAGGACTTTTAAACGCCATTTCTTTTTATTTAGTTCGTTCTATGGTCGGTGCTGACCGCTAGTTTTGCCCTCTTATTGTTTGATACATACCTTTATATTATCGGTAATAAACAGGAATTAATATTGACGTACAATATTTTTGCGTGTATTATTTTTTTTCTTTAGAAGAACTTACTTGGATAAGAAAAAAGAGCGAAGAAATATAACAAAAGATGTGAAATAATTTAAGCTAAAGATGCATTTTTGTTTAAAAGTCCTAAAGGACTTCCGAGAGAATCCAAAGAAATATTCCAAAAAGCTATTCCACGATTGGTTCAGTTCAGAATATTTTCAAAAGCTGTTCTGTTTTGTAAGTGCGTATCTAGGTAGACAGAGTTTTTTACTAGCTTTTTACCTCTGAAATGATGAAAAATGAGACTTACGTTTTCAAATTTATATTCTTATGGAAGTCACTTGGATTTCTATAAAAGGCGGAGAACAAACAGGAAAACTTTGAAAGACCAAAACAAATTTTGCTGAATAAGGCTTCCTCACAATTACACGAGCAGATAAAGTTTTTATGTTCTCTTTTATCTGAAATTTCGCAAAGGCACTTTTTGTGTTTCAAAAAAGTTTTTTTTGGAAATTCTGGACAATAAACAGGCACGTAGTCGAACACCAGACGAGCTCATTGAGATGAGTTGCTGCTAAAATATTTTAAAAACATTTGTTAGAATACTTTGGAGAATTTTATTGAAAGGGAATAGTTTTGATTTAAAATAAAAGTTAGAAACATTTTATGCGTTTCTTGGTATTTTCTAAAAGTTTAGTTTAATTATAAAGCAATTTCAAAATAATTTTATTTCTAAATCACTCGCAAACTGCAATATATATATATATATATATATATATATATATATATATATATATATATATATATATATATATATATATATATATATATATATATATATATATAACTTTATAGGAAACGAGCTGTATTGTTAGTCTCGCTTTAAGATATTTATATTTAGGGCATTAGAGTATATTATTTTTACAAAAGAAGTTATTTCTCAGCTAAATGAACCTATCTTGCATATACCAATATTAATTTAGAAAGACTAGCTGTATGTATATCTCAGATTCTTAAAATGATTTTATGATTTCAAAATGTATCTCTTTTGTATAAAAATGAAAACTAATACTGAACTTACTTACTAGCTTAACTACTTACTAACTTAACTACTTGAATTCAAAATATATCTCTTTTGTATAAGATGAAACTAATACTGAACTAACTTACCAACTTAATTACCTGAATTCAAAATGTATCTTTTTTTGCATGAAAATGAAAACTAATAATGAACTAACTTACAAACTTAATTACCTGAATTCGAAATGTATCTCTTTTACATAAAAATGAAAACTAATACTGAACTAACTTACTAAACTACTTACAAACTTAAAATCATTTTATGAATTTAAAATATCTCTTTTGTTTCAAAATGAAAACTAATCCTGAACTAACTTACTAAACTACTTACTAACTTAAAATGATTTTATGAATTCAAAATGTATCTCTTCTGTATAAAAATAAAAACTAATACTGATTCTACATTCTCGTCGAGTTTGGCGTTATGTTCTAATTAATTCTAACTCCTGGAGTTTCGTTAATTGGAACTTAGCATCTCGATAATTTTTTAGTTTGTAAACTCACAAATGTAGATCTAAATTGTCAAACAGAAAAGCAAAAACATCCAACCAATATACAAGTTGAACGAATGAGAACTTTTTCTTTTAGTGCTTTACAAAAGAAATTGAAACTACTTAGTAAAATTCAAATATTATCTTAAATAGCAGGGAAGAACTTTGTATCGTTTTGGCTTTCATTAATGTATGGAACTATCAGAATGTTAATAAAAACAGTATACTGAAAAAAATAGGGAAAGAGTTATTTCAGTTATACATCGTAGCGTAAATTAGATCAGAGAGTGGTTGAGGAAAAACAGAAGAGCAGCAGTCAATTTTAGATATTTAGCGCGATAATTGAATTTTTGTCAACTGATTTCCGGAGAAATTGTACAACGTTTCCTCTTGTTAACATTATGGTTACTTTTGTATACTCTACTGATTTACATAATTGGTTTCCTCTCAGTTCATCTCGTTAGCTAATTCATTAGCATGCGATTTTCATCTTGTTTACATTTGCTTGCTTCGTTACTATTATTTCTTCGACAGTTTGCTTTATTTACAGTGGCTCCCAAAAGTGTTCGTACACCTTGAAATTTTGAAGTAAAACCAAAATAACGCAAAACTGAATTCGAATATGAAGTCCAATTTTTTTTTTCACACCATTCCTATGCCATTCTGAATAAAACCCAGTAGTTTTTTTCAGAATATTGCCAGATTTTATTTTTTAAATTTGTCAAAAAAGGAAGAGACTGAGAAAAAATACGCCACAAAAGTCATCGTACACTCAAATATTTTCGAATAAATTCATGATTAAAATTATCATATGCCGTTTTTTCAATATTTTTGCATTGTTTTGACCCTTATAAGTCATTTGCCTTTAATTTTTTGTGTATTTATTCCCTAATATTCTGCTTATTATTTTAAAATGGTAGGTATGCATAAAAAACAACAAACACGATTCGAAATTTGATTTTTTCCCTCACAGTAGCCGTAAATTATTTTGAAATGTCTCTAAATTGGTTAATTTATACCATTCTATAGTGAAGGGCTTGATAAAATGCTTTAAAGACCAGAATCGAATCGAAAACAAGGTAAGAAAAGGTCAACTGGCAAAGTTAGCAATGCGTGATCGGAGGTTTACAGTTAAAAAAAATATGAAAAATACACATTTCAGAACTGAAAAAGTTTCTGCAGAATTGAATGAAACATATTACGTTTAATTTTTACCTAAAATTGTTCGCCAAGTTCTCTGATTAGCTGGATTAAATGGGACCCCTTCCCGCAGAAATTTTCTTGTTCGTGTGAGGAACAGTAAGCTTACACTTTCCGTCGTAAAATCAATGATAAAAAAGCTCAAAACGTTTTGGAACAACGTCTTACTTATAGAAGAAAATAAACTCAACATTTTGGGTTAAATTGTTGTATAATTGTAAATGAAAGAAAAAAATGAAGGATTTAATCTTAAGAACTTAATTGGATCGGTTAATAAGGACGGCGAAGGTGTTCTTGTGTGAGGGTGCATTTCAGCATCAGGACTTGGAAATTTGGAATTTTTGGATGAAATAATGAATTATGCTATTCATTTAAATATTTTAAAAAGCAATTTAAAACTATTACCCCAAAATTTGGTAATCGGAAACAACGTTGTTTTTTATCAAAATAGCGATAAGAAGCACACGTTCGCATTTGGTGTCTCAAAATTTGTCCTTAAATTTAGAAATATCTCCTCAATAGCCAGATTTAAACTTAATGGAACATATTTGGAGATATCTGGTGGCTAGATTACGAAAATACACCATTGAAACGAAAAGCGAACTAGAAACAGTAAGACTCGAAGTGCGGCTGAACACTTACTCAGAAATTGCACAAAAAAAGAAAGAAAAAACAATTAAATCTATTCCCAGACGTTTAAAAGCTGTTGTTGGTACTGCATGATATCCTACTAAATAATAACTTAGTAAAAAGTTAGATTATTTACTAATTTTTTGACAATTTTTCAAAGTGTACGAAGACTTTTGTGAGATAAAATTTCCGGCACTTTTTGGTTTTTGATTTTTAAAAAATTAAGTTTTAATGTTTTATTAAAAAGTTTCATGTAGTTTTGTTAAAAATAGATAATAGATCTTATAATAAAATACCTATTCCGGAAACATTAATTCTAACCAATGGATAAGGGCCTGTTTCATTGAAAGTCGTAGGTGTACGAACACTTTTGGGAGCCACTGTATACTTTCATGAAACAGTTAATTGCAGTTATTCAATTTGCGTGTAATGAGGGACTTATCGTGATTTTGCGAAATGTTACCAATGATCTTTCTAAATGATTATTTTTTTAAACTGCTTTTTAGGATAAAAAATTGGCATCAATGCTCACACTGCATGTATTGAAGAATTGAAAATAATACAAGTACAGTAAACTGTCGATTATTGGCGGTCGGGTCATCCGCGGTTTGGATCATCCGTGGGTCTTTTCGCAATTTTTTAAAAAGTAACTTAGGTTTGTGTTTTTGTTCTGTTTTAGAATAAACATATATTTTTACTTCCTTTTACAAAAAAGGAAGTATTGTATTCGAGAAAAAATTTTCACTTAAAAATCGACCTTTATTTCCATTTTACTCACCCCCGAATGAATATTTGTTTTTTTTTTCGACTCGACCACACGTGGATAAGTGCCTAAGAACGTATAGACTTGCGATATATCCATAATGACGATTCCCGAGTTAATTACAACGCATTTTCTCGTGACGTCTATATGTACGTATGTATGTGCGGATGTGCGTATGTATGTCGCATAATTCGAGAACGGTAAGTCCTAGAAGGTTGAAATTTTGTACGTAGACTCCTAGTGGGGTCTAGTTGTGCACCTCCCCTTTTAGTAGCATTCGGGTGTTTCTAAAGGAGTCTTTTGCCCCTTTTTTTGGGGAAATAATTGTTAATTTCGATGTAAACTCAAGTGGTTTTATCATTTGGCGGACACTTGGCGATATATCATTAGTCTTTTGGTCGCCAAGTTTTGTCACCAACTCGGTGACAAATTTGGCGATTTTTTTCTTTTTCAAATCTGTTTCAATTTGGCCACTGTGGGTGGTCTTTAGAAAGTAAACTATTGAATCACATTAAAATTGCCTATAATGGGGAAATGACATTAAATTGGAGTAAAAGGAAGTCATGTGATGCACACATCAGCTCGTTTATATTCATTGTTAGTAGATGCAATCTAGCAATGTTTTTAGCTATAATTTAAATGTATGTGCGCGTGTTTTTAATATTAGTTAGCTATTGTATACACTAAGTACCGTTTTTTAACTGTTATTCGGATTATTCGTGGTTTTCGTTTATCCGCGGTTACCGTGCTACCCTATTCCGTGGATAATCAGGGGTTTACTGTATATTATCTCTAAATTGCAATTTTTTGATAGCCCTTTCGCCCTTTCTTTAATGTCTTAGTTCCGTATCTTTAGCATCGTTTCAATGGCGGTAGTCATGCAATCCTAAAATTATTTCGAGTGTCCATAGCTAGTTAAAAGTGACGTTTACACCTGGTATTACCTACATACATTTACTTTCTAGCATGATAAACTAATGTTTTATTAATTGCTTACATGGAACATTGAGGAAAAACCGTGCAATAAGGCACACAATTCCTATTTATATACGTTTCAACTTGTGACTCGAGTTTAAAAAACCTTCTAACTCGAAGCATGGGATTTGTAGCTAGAAAGAAAAACATAGTAGCCGATCTGAGTTTGACTAAAAGGTTTTAAATATTTACATTTGAGGCAGTGAGAAGCAGATAGATGTAAGTGGCAAAAGTAAAAATTTGCAGATAACCAGTACAAATGGTATGTGAACCCCTCCTCTGTCTTGAGGCAAGAGATAGTACTAGTAGCCCTGATAGGTGCTGCTGTACAGCATGACTTTGAAAAAAAAGATCAATGAAAGTCTACTTAGGACTTTATCTTTAAACGCATTTTACTCAAAACTTGAAAATGTCCACCTACATCCCTCTGCTTCTCACTGCCTCAAATGTCATAAGATGATACTGCGTATGAAAAATTAAGAGGGAACGAGAGCGATAGAAAAAATATACATTTTAAATTTCAATGATTTTCTTAGTCGGTAAATTTAGATATCTAGGGCTTTTTAAGTTCCAGTTTTACAATTTCCGCTCTAAAGATACATATTCGCGTGATGAAGGGGCTCCTGGAAACTCCAAAACACATGTAACGAATTTTGGCTGAAAATGTACAGCGCATTTTTTTGGTAATATTCCCGAGCATGTGCTGATCGTAATTCCGTTCGACCAAGAGAGAGATTCTAATAGAGAAGCTTACTGTTTATTTGCACATCCCCCCCCCCTTCTGAAAGTAAAAGATCTTAGTACTGATATATGGGAAAGAAGGCATTGGTTTAGAAAGATTTGCTGCACTATAAGAAAAATCCGAAGCATTTCCGCACAACGTTCCGGGATTTCCCTGGTTTCCACCAGTTTCCTGTGTAAAACAAACATTTTTGAAAAGTTTCCTGAGTCATTAAAGTCTAGTCCGACTGCGAACAAATGACCCTTATCAGAACGTGTCTATTCCTTAAAATAGGTAGAGGAGGAAGAAAGGACGAGTGTCGTGTTTTGGATTTGAGCTACATTTTGGCGACATGGGGAAAAAAAAGAGAAAAAAAAATGTATTCCTAGTATGTCTAGTATTTTCGTTATGTGATTATTAAGACCTGAAAGGTTTTTTAAGTTGCAGCAATAATTGCATTGAGTTGGCGAAAAAGTAAAAATGACAAACTTTGCATTCTTTATTGTAACCCTACTCTCGCCAATTTTCAATTGAAATTATTTTTAGGAGGCGTTGTTGTCTTTGACCAATGGCTGCTGAAAGAAGTAAAACCAATACTCACCAACTTACATAGGATGTGACTTGTCCAATGAGACATCTGCCTTGAGCTCACAAAAATTAAAATGTTTTACCTTTTTGGCTGATTGTTTAGATTCCAAAGTGACACATTCGAAATCTAGAACCAATGACGCACTTGCAAATTCCGTTCCAACTTTTCTCTCCATATCGCCCCTTCACGAAAATGAGCAGTTGTAAAACAAGCGGAACCAAGGTCCAACTCTTCGCGAGCAGAAATAAGCTTGAAAGCAGATTTCTCACTGTTGTGTAGGGCTCGACCGATGGCATTTTTTGGCCGATGGGCCGATGCCGATTGTTGGCCGATTGTTCAAAGATGGCCGATTATTTTCCTCCAAATGGCCGATTGCCGATGGCCGATGTTGTTGGCCGATGGAAAAAAAAATCTAACAGAAATAAATTGATAAGATTGTCAGGTTTAAAGAATCATTGATTCATTTCATTTTACTTTCTTTCGACGAATAAGGAATTGTAATCACAAAATATATATATCAGATTTTGACCTAAATTTATATTTTACGATCACCCAATTTAAACTTCACAAGTTTTTTCGGCACATCTGTACATGCATATGTACCTAAGAACATATAGATGACCGAAATTTCTATTTTGAACTCATCCTTAGTTAATTATCACAAACTCACTTGTGATGTGATGTCTTCATCCGCGTAAACTTGCGTCACTCAAAAACGTTATGAAATAGTAAGTTGAAAACTCATACGTACGTAGTATGATCTAAAAGTTTGAGGCAAGCTGTATAAAACCTTACCCTGAATAGTTCACATTACCGAAGCACATCTATCTACGAAATTGTCACTTTGAACGACTATGCACTTCTGCCAACTTTCGTATAGCTTTTAGAAGCACTGGCAGCCTGTTTCACAAAAGGCTTTAACTTCATCGTGAGGAAGAAGGCGTTTTTCATGCTGAGGACGCACGGTTTGGTTTGTCAATACTCTGATATGACAAACAAATAACATAACGTTTCGTCGGACTTAGCTCCGTATGACTTTTACCTGTTCCCTGCAAAAAAGATTTGCATGGACGCCGCTTTCATCCGTCAGGAGAAGATAAAGCTTCATCACAGAAGGTAGCGAAAAATGGCTTCCATGAGTGTTTCCAAAAGTTATATGAACGCTGGAAGAAGTATCATAGTCCCTCATGGCGACCTTTTGAAGGTGGATGTGCTTTGGTTATGTGAATTATTCTGGGTAAGGTTTTATACAGCTTGTCCCCCGAACTTTTGGATCGTAGTACGTACAATCTGTATAGGGTGTAGTTATGTTTTTCCTTTTTTGACTGCTGTATGATGGAAGACAAAGAACAACCAAAAAAAAAAAAAAAAAAAAAAAGAAAAGAAAAGAATAAAATAAAGAAAGAAAGAAAAAAAAGGAAGAAACACAAAGAGACTGTTTAATAACCAATTGATTTTTTAAATTGAACATATAACTAAGATTTCAGTAATATTGTCAAAATGTATGGATTTAGGTACATTAAACATAGTTAAAAAACATTAAATTATGTTTTATCATCAAAATGAAAATTAAGAATAAAACTATAATACCGTCAACAAATAACGCAATTAAAGTGGAAAAATTGCACGTAGACATTTTTTAGTCATTAAATTAAACAAAAAAGGTAACAGATAAATTTCAATATTAAATCATATTAGGAATATTTTTATATTTATTTAAAAGTTATGAATAGAAAAGTTTGCATTTTTCATAAAAGCTATAAGTGTGACATAAATTTTGCTGAAAAAAGAAATAGCCATGAAAAGAGCAAGGTTCTTAAAACGCAACTACAATAAACAAACTCAATATTTACACCAAGTTAATAACTGAATACATATACTACTTGATCTGATGTTTGCACACGTAATATTGAATAATTTGATTGTTTAATCTTTTATGAAGCACTACGAACAAGTTCAAATTAAATTTTTCAATGTAACAATAATTTTCTGAAATTTAAAAAATGCATAATAGAAAATCCTTTAAACTTTTCTATAACATATTATTAAAAATATGATGAAAGCGAAAATAACTTATTCATTGATTTTATATAAATACATAAAAATAGTTACTTATAACATAAAAAAAAAATCGATCGCTATTCATGATGCAAAAAAGATTTCGCATTACGAAATATAGGTGAAACAAATATAAGAAATACGCAAAATGACATTTCATGACCAAAATAAATAATCGTTAAATATGTAAGAAATGCTTGACACGACGAGGGTGGGTTAGGAGGGTCACCCTTTGATTTTGGGGTAACTCACAACATTAAACTTTTTGGCTTCATTTTTTTAGTACAGAACCGCTACCACCAACGCCTCGGAAGAGTTTCTGAATCT
Organism: Uloborus diversus; assembly: GCF_026930045.1. Lineage (NCBI taxonomy): Eukaryota > Metazoa > Arthropoda > Arachnida > Araneae > Uloboridae > Uloborus > Uloborus diversus. Next base: position 164,939,509 of record NC_072734.1, on the reverse strand, counting down.
ACTTCAGCACTTACGAAGAAAAAATTCAAAAGTCCCTTTGATTTCCGAACTATGTCACTATTCAAAACGTCTTTAATCAATTTTGATAGATTAATTCTCTAAATTTTTCCTAAACAAAAAATAAAGCTTGAAAAAAAAAAAAAAAAACTCTAATTTTATGAATGGTGTTACTTTTAAACAACTCAAAAGTACAACTACAGTTTAATTTCAGAAATTGAGGGGGTGGGAGGAGGGGCACGCTTGTGTTCTCGGAAATACAAAAAATAGTCGTAAAAAATAGAGTTCAAAGTAATCATAAACATTGAGCAAAAAAACTCTTTTAAAACTTGCACCCGAGTTTGTTTTGACGCGCAGGCGCGATTTAAAATATAGCAAATATTGCAATTGCACGAGAGGCCCCATAACCGTAGGGGCCCGAGTTACAAAATGCTAATGATAAATGTTTTACATTTTCTATGATAGAGAAATAGGGCATCAAAATGTATTTAGACGGGCCCCAAACTTGTAGCTTCGCAGAAGCGATACAAAAAAGACTGCATTACTGTGATTCATATTACAAATATCGAAAAATTAAAAATTACCGTCGATTCAACGAGAATCTAACAAAATGAAACAAAACCGGTTTCGCCATCTCATATTTGTTTCCATAGTCTCCAATTCGGCAATATATCACCAAATGATCGTCAGTCTGAGGCGCTGTATTAGTTTTGCCTTGAAATAAGTAATTAATAGCCACAAAAAATGAGTAAATAGGCTTTTTAGAACATCCGATTGAAAACAAAAAGTGAAGTGTACAACTGGAACGTACGCACACCCCATACATACGAAAATTTAGCCTTCTACAGTTTACCATTTTTGAGTTATGAATTATGAGAGATACATACGTACATCCAGCCGCAAGAAACAACGCAACAATTAACTTATTTGGTACCTGAATGCTGTATAAAAAACTCTTTCAGGGGTGACTAAAATAGAAATTCATACTGAAATTTAAGTAAACAATTTTATATGAAAACAATAACTCCCTTTACTTTGTATTAAAAAGTAAAACAACAAATGTCCTTTTTTTCCCAAAAACATCGGCCAATTCCATCGGCTTTTCGATGTTTTTTAAGGCCGATGGGCCGATGTTTCCTGCAAGTTAGCATCGGCCGCCGATGCCGATGCCGATGGCTAAATTGTTGAACCATCGGCGCCGATGCATCGGCCAGGCCGATGCATCGGTCGAGTCCTACTGTTGTGGAATCTTTTTAGCTACCAATGTGGAGATATATTGATCTTCTTTACTAGGTGTTTCGTCTTCAGTTCAGTTACGGCCCATCCAGATTGACCGAGTTCGAACCGGAGGGGGGGGGGGGGAATACAGTCAGCAAAAATGGCAGGCAAAAAAGCTGCTATAAGGGCTACCCCCTGCATGGATTGACATGGAAGATACCGCCTTAGCTTCGACTATATTTTCTTTCGGAGCTTTCCTGGTAAATCAAGAAGATGCCAAGCTATTACTATAAGCATATCTAAGTTTCCTCTGAAGGTTCTAGGTTTATTCCAGAAACATGACTGGTTTTTATTGGGAAAATTCCGAATTCTTCAGAAAGATTCTATATTAATTTCAGGAAAAGTTACTGCCTAGCTTTCACGAGAAAAGCTCCCGCCGTCAAGTCTGAGCCCGTCTACTGCCATAGAAACGAACTTCGTTCATTTTCTTTAAGGATTAGCAGGAAGGCTTTCTGGCGCCATTTCACCACTTGTCTGTTCGCCTTTGTACACTCGTACGGGTTTCTCTAACATTAAGCTTTCCTTGGAAAAATGAGTCACGCCTCGTTATTATAGCAGTAGACAGGCGCAGACATTTCGGCGGTGACTTTTCTCGTGATGGTCGGACAGTACTATGATTTTAGCAAGAAACTTTCTTGTTTTTTTTTTCTTTTTTTTTTGTCAGATATGTGACTGGTACAAGAAATTAGGCACATTAGCTGCCCAGTATTTTCTTCGATCGCTCCTGATTTTTTTAAAAAAGTGAATGGCGTTACCATTGTTTTTCATTTAATTCCATCATCTTCATTATTCTATCAAAATTTTTTTTTATCCATAACTAGTAGCTTTAAGTCCTAAATCTCTTAACTATTAAAATTAAAAATCAATTTAAATTTTCTTTCACGCTTTAAAAATTACCAAGTAGCGCTAAAAAGTATAAATTTTACTTTTTAATTAGTTTTATTATTAAATCCCTTTGTTTTGAAGGGACAAACTTTAATGAGATAAGATCAATAAGATTACATTTAAACTCGCCCTTTATTGAAGAGTTTCGTGATGAAATTCAGAGAGCCTGCAAACCGTTTTATTCTTCAAAATGCATACTACGCGTTTTTCGAGCGGACTATTATGATGTATTGCTTTAATAATGAACAATATCATATTTTCCCGAATTTTTATTTTTTTTTAATGACAAAGCAAGTATCAAAGTTTCTCACGGACGGTAGTTAATCTTACTGGAAAATTTTCACTGCGATTTTTTCTTTTCTTTTCTTTTTTCTTTTTTTGAATAAGTGAAACAGTCATTAGCGTATCGGGAGTCTCACCAAGAAAACTTGTAGAAAAAGCGCTGCATATCACTTGATTGCGTTTTCGTTTATTCACTTTTTTAAAAAACCTGTTGTTCGTTGAATTTTACAGCTATAAATATTGATGATAGCGTTCATATTTTCCCTAAGTTTCAAGCTACTTAACTTTAACTAATGATACGCCGGATATGGTATAGGTTTAAATCTCGTGTAAAAATACTTTTCATTTTTCTCAAAGAAATTCTTGATGCCGCTTATTTTCAATAAAATATTAAATGTATGAGGAAGAGGGAAATTGGAAAAAAAATTGTTTTTAATATGAAAATGATTTTTTTTTTGGGGGGAATTTAAATATTGGTTTCTTCGTACCTGAAATTTTAGCGACGAAGAGGCTAACTGTTGCGCTTAATAATCTTTTAACCAACTAAAGTTTCGGTGTGGATTTTGTTCATCATAAATTTAATCAAAGGATTTTTGACGTTGCTTATATGAAGAAAACTTTTTTTTTTTGTTTTGCTCTGGATCATTAAAGCATCCTGTTTGACTAGTTTGGAAATACTTAACATCTGTTTATAGGGAGAAATTCGAAGTATTTTATCTGAAATGCTGAATATCTAGAAAAAAATTTCCTTAGTAAAAATTTGAGCAAGCTATTTGCAAAAAATAAAAAAATAAATAAAATAAAACCCACACTGCATTTTTTTTACTAATAATGAAGAGGAAAGTCTCTCTGTCAGGATGCGCGTAGAATGTCTGTGACGCGCATAACGCCTGGACCGTTCGGCTGATTTTCATGAAATTCGGCACAAATTTAGTTTGTAGCATGTGGGTGTGCTCCTCGAAGCGAGTTTTCGAAACTTCAATTTTATTCTTTTTCAATTTCAATTTTAAGAACATTTCCCGGAGCAAAATTATCATAAGATGGACGAGTAAATTACGAAATTATCATGACGTGGAATGGGAGAGCGAATGAACATAGCCAATTGGCGAGAAATTCGTAATCCATTATTTGTAAATATACAGGCAAACCGAATGACCTTTTAATTTTCAATTACGGGCAAAGCTGTGCGCGTAACACTAATATGACATAAAACTTTTCGAAGTTATTAATTAAAAATATTATGGCATTAAACTGAAAGGATACATTACAACAGAAAAAAAAAAAACTTTTATACACCACGAAAGCTTACAAAAACCTAGATAAGACTGGTCAAAGCAAAGCGCTTAGTGACTTGAAAAAGTTACCGTAATCAATTTGGTTGAAATTTGAAATTTAATTTTTAATTCTAAAGTAATTCAATCCATCAATACATTATTTTCAGCAAAATATCTTCAAGTTGTCCTCAAATGCATGTTACTTCCGTCCCACTACTTCCATTACTTTACTTCCGTTTTAAGTCGGAATTTTAGATTTCACACATTCTGTTCTCGCCAATTTATTGCAATTTAAGATTCTCAGTTTTCAAGAAATTTTTGCTTTTAACTTGTTCAGTGTCATTTTTTGAACTTCACGTTTTTAAATAAGGAAACATATGCGGTTGTACTCAAATTGCTAATCTCGTCAATCTGGGATGAAATTTAATGAAGTACAGTTCTGTTTCGATAAGCTGCTTACTTATAAGTACTGCGATTAAATCTTTCTGGTGTCATAGCAGAATTTGGTTTTTAATTCTTGAAATATCGTACTTCATATTTTTATGAGAGGTTTTGAGTACTGGTTGTATTTCTTCATGTACTCAGTTTTATATCATTACTGAGCTTTTCTCTGGTCTGGACACTACGAGAATCTTCATTGTGCGTTAGTATATTGGGCACAAAATTCTTTTTGCGCAAGTAAATCATTCTTTCCTTAAATAAAAATTTATAGAATCAAAACTGCATTAAAAGTTATGTATTTAAGCGTCAATGTTTTGCGTTTATTACAAGAGAACCTTTATCCATCATCCTCATCGCCACCATCATCATTATTATTATAACTGTGGTTGATACTTTATTTATGTTGCATTTTGGTTAGCAAGGAGAAATAATTTAAATCTCGTTTTAAAATTTGAACTACAGGAATTATGTAATTTCTAATAATTAATTTTAAATTATAGTTCGTATTACTGAGGGAACTTAGACGAGAACTTAGTTAAAACTCTATTTTTTTTGCTACTTTTTGATATTTTAAAATGTGGCTCTTTTACTAAAACTCAGAAATTTTTTTCACATTTACTTTGTGTAGACTTGTTTTTTTGCTTACTTTTTACTATATTTTTTATGTATCTACACTGAAATACTAAGTTTGAATATAACAAATATACTTTAAAAATTGCTTGAAATTATCTGAAGTTTTAACAGAAAGGCCTATGTGATTTGCAGCAAAGAATAGTAAATGTTATGTTTTGAAAATTTGACTTTTTCGGATTTAAAGTAGTTATTCTAACCTAATCTCGAAAAAGAAATAATTGAAAAAAAAAAGAAAAAAAAAGGGGAAAAAAAAAGCCGCAAATGAGATAAAAATAGTGAAAATTTAATAATAACAAATGTCACGACCATAGTTTTATACAGAAGAGAATCTAGTTGAATTCTAGGAAAAAATAATCGATCAATATTAATTCTTTCTTTATTGCGTCTTCCTCTTCTTGTCTTAAATCAAGTGACACATAACTTAATCAATTATTCCTCTTTCATCCCCTGTTGAACACCATTCATTCCTTTCCCCAGTTTTATTCATCTCATACCTTACCCATTTAGTCAGATTCCTTTTTCAATTTCCTTTTTTCCAATCTTTGATGTGTAATTCTCAATACCTTTCATTTAGCTTTGCTATCAACTATCCGCCTCCCACTTACTAATTCATTTGCCTCTCACTCATCGATCACGGCATTTCTTGTTCATCTCCTTAGTCAGCATTCTGTTTTATGTGTTTTTGTTTGCTTTCTTTGTAATCAGTCAATATTTATGTTCTCTCTGATAATGCTCGTTATTACTTCAGCAATTTTTGTTTCTTCAGAAAGTTTGCATGTTTTCTGTTATTTATATGCTGAATGTTTATTTTCCATCTCATGTTTATTTATTCTAACATGTAAAGAGATAGAGAACTTTGCATGTTTATATGTTCCGGGTAATTCTCCTATTTGAAAAAATTATGCACTATTTCTGTACATCAGAGTCAGACTGACGTAAGTTCAAAAATTGTTTATTAGTAGTAGCCTATTCCGCATCGAACCATTTGAACGCAATCATTAAAAAAAAGGAAAAAAAAAAAATCCTTTTCAATTCTTTACCAGGGTTAAAAAAGCGCGCGTCTCATCATTTGCATGCGCCATGAAAACGTTTTCCCTCTCTCCTGTTAAATTACCATAATGTGACTTATGTCCTTCTGGCTCTGAGGTACTGATTCAAAAGTTACATAATTACAGAGTAACATAGGTTATATATATATATATAAATATATATATATATATATATATATATATATATATATATATATATATATATATATATAGTAAACATTTTTCAACATTCATTTCAAATCCAAAGTTCTATGCTTGTTTAAGTTCAGTTAAATTTGTCTGTTAACTTTTTTTTATTCTAATTTTTTTAAACGCGGCAAAAAAGTACCAAACCACACGAATTTTAATATTAAGACCCAAAAATGGCATTAAATGGTTTTTTCTAACCGAAATAAGTGCCTTTTTTTTTTGTTTCAGGCTTATTCGAAAGATCGCGAAAGATAACCCCAAGGTAGATTTATTTCCTACAAATTAAAAAAAAAAAACCAAGGCTGTAAAATCACCAGGAGGAAAGTTATAAGCATTTTTAAATCGAAAAAAAAAACATTATTAAATTGAAAATTTATCGTTTGCCTCAAGTTCAGTTTTAATTAGCGTGAATAAAACCATTGAGGAGAAAGATCTGTTGGCATTTTCTTCCTGACTGTGAGCAAATAAAGTCCTTTTTGGTTGCGGTTGGTTCCATTTTGCAGACTTTTTCTACTTCTTTGTTTAAATCTGATCGTTGAAGACGCGTCACTTCACGTAACTTTTATTTTTGAGGTGGACCGTGCAAAGCCGGCGACGCTGCTAGTCTGTTCATGATGAAGTCCAACCTCTCAAAGCGATGGCACAAATTTTTCCCTAGTATTTCATTACAGACATAACAACAACAAATGGTAGGGACCTTTTGTCATGATCTGGCAAAAGGGCTGCATAATTAATCTGAGAAACATCCTCTACTTTCTTTACGAAAAGCACCAGAATCCTTTTTTTTTTAAGGATATCAGTTTGATGATCAGTAATGAAGAATTTGATGTCGATTTAACTGTAACTAATTTGCATACCATCATTCACCTTTTATTGATGATTCTAAATCTTTGAAGAGTGATGAGTTAGATAGTATAATTTGATTTACGTTACTTTAAAAAAAATTGGTT